>NC_133654.1:161820022-161972703 GCF_009905375.1 Apium graveolens | reverse complement strand
TTTCTGGGTTCAAGTACTGGAGTTTTGGAGGAGTGGAGTATATGACAATGGTGGTGCTCACGGGTCCCCAAGTTTAATATTTTCATCAGGGGAAAATGAGTATGTTGTAACTCTGTCTACGGTTAGACAGGCATTACAGCTTCCTGAGGACTGTGTTTATTCTACTGTTGATGACTCAGTTCTTCAAAATATGATGGTTAGTCTGGGATATGAAGGAACATTGACCAAGCTTGGACAGTTGAAGAGATCCTTCATACGGAGGGAATGGAGTTTCTTCTTTGATTGCATTACCAAAGCTTTCGCCAACAAATGTACAAATTTTGATGCAATTCCCATATTCAGCCAACAAATCGGGTATGCACTTCTAAATCACACTGATTTTGATTATGCACGTGCAGTTTTGGGTTCTATTGGGGATAGGATGACAGAAGATCGCAATACTGTATATTTTGCAAGATTTTGTCAGCTTATTTATAATTTTTGTTGTAATTCCCCCCAAAATTTTGGTGATCTCATTCCATCTTTCAGAATAGCTAAGAGAGCTTTTACTGATTTATTATCTTCTGATAATAAAAAGGCTGTGTTAAGACCCCTCTTAATACCTTTATCTGTCAAACAAGCCTTAATCACCTATGATCCTGTTAAGTACACTGCACTTTATCCTGATGTTCAAACATCAGAACCTGGTTCATCAGCACCTACCATCTCTACTCAGCCACCTCAAACCTCTCAACCATCTCTCAGAACATATCTCAAGTCCTATGTGAAACCTACATCTTCCAAGCCAAAGAGAACAAAGACTGTTTCTCACACACCTCAGAAGAAGAGGAGGATCACCTTGAGAGATGACTCAGATTCTGAGGAACCGATTCTTTCTTCAGAACCTGTGGTAACTGCAGCTGAGAAAAAGATTTCTCAGAAGGATTCTGAACTTGGAGGATCTAAGCTTCTCAAAAGGCTTAGAAAAATGACAATTCCTGACACTTCCAAGGACTCTAAATTACCAAGGACATACAAGAAACAGAGGGCAAAAAGGCCAGTTTCAGATGATGATGAGGAAGCAGCTAAGGAAGGGGATCAGGAATCTCTGATCTCACAAGAAAAAGAATTTGCTCCAGTTACTTCTTCTCCATCCACTCCATCTCAGGAAACTGCATCTGACAAGGCTACTTTCCCATCTGTGTCTCTTGGTCATCAAGGCACAAGTGCTGATAATGCTGATCAACACTTAGTTGTGCCTGGAGTAATTTTCTTAGAAGCTCCAACAGCAACAAATCTTTTGCCAACAACTGTTACTGATGCTATTAAAACTCCGGAATTATCTAAGTCACCTTCTCTGCATCTAGACACTGATGATCAGACTTTAGGTGAGCATCAGGATTTGGCTGTTGATCAGAACTTAGCATCAGATCAGCAATTAGAGGATGCTGACGCCTCCATTGCTACTCACACTGCTATTATATCAGATGATGCTGATTCTATAAGTTCTGATGCTGCACATGCTGGAGATACTGGTGATGCTGCTCCAACTGCAAATACTGATGCAGCAGGTCCTTCAGGACACATTCCTCTTTCAAAGTCTGAACTAGTACAGAAGTATACTACAGAGGAACCACCAGTGCCTTGGAGTGAAACTCCTGCAGGACAGGAGTGGACTAAGGAATGGAACTCAGTCTCATGTATTCCATCTGCGTTACATCTTACTGAGCACTTTACTAAAGCTGATGAAATGTTAAATTCTGATGATTTCAAAGCTCAGCTTCGTGTCACTGCATTGAGTACTAAAAGTCTACAAGGTCTTCATTCAACTACTCATGCCGAAATACACAAGATTCAGGAGAACTTTACCAAACAAGAACAAGTTTGGAAACTTGATAAGAAAAAGTTCTTTCAACCATCTATGGACAGGATTGCTTATATTGAGAAGACTCAAGATCGCCAACAAGCACAGATTGATAAAATTCTGCAAAATCAAGCTTCTCAGCAATCACAACTGACAGAAATCCAATCCTCAGTGGAATTGCTTATCTCTCTTCTACTTCCTGCTGATGCCAAAAAGGGGGAGAAAGTGATTAAGTCCAAATGCAAGGACGACAAGACACTGCAAGGAAAGGATGATGAAAAAGATGACCAAGGAAACTCTGGAATGGGTGGAGGTCATAGTCAAAGTAAAAGATTCTCATCAAGAAATGCTGAAATTGCAAGTCACAGGATAAGTTCTGATACTGGGAAGAGATTAAGTTCTGATACTGGTAAAAGAATAAATTCTGATGAACTTCTAGATCTTGATGAAGAAATGTCAAGACAGTTATTTCTTCAAGAAAATCCAGGAATGGACTTGGAAAGTTTAAAGGAAGAAGAAGCTAGACTTAAATCAGAGAAAGTCACATCTAAATCCGAAGCTTCTGGTAAAAAGTCACTTCCAAAACTGAAAGGTATTGTGATTAAAGAAAAGGCACAAACTGAAGCAACATTTGCTAAATCACAACCAAAGATAGATCCAAGATCCAAGGGTAAAGAAAAGGTTGGTGAACCTGTTAAAGTCTATGTACCTCCTGAAGATGAAGAAATTACTGATGACAAAGATAATCTTGCTCTGACTTCAAGAAAAGTTCTTAAAACAACCTCTGACACAGCTCAAGTTGTTCAGAGTCAAGAAATTAAAAGTTCTGATATTCAAAAGAAGCAAGTAACCTCTGACACAGCTCAAGTTAACTTGATATCAGAAGGAAGATCAAATACACTCCTACCAGGATTCACTAAAGCAAAACAAACTCAATCTTTGAAGACTACTGCAAGTCGTTTTGAAGCTAGAGTAGTTACTGGAAAGGAAGCAAGAGATAAAACTGGATTGGGAAGTGCTGATGAAAGAAGAGTACACAACACTACCAATGATCCAACTTCCTTGTGTGAACCAGGAATTGGAGCAACTCCTGAAAGATTGAATCAATTGGAATCTGTACAAATGGTTTACCATACCTACTTGAAGGAACACATCTTGTTGTATTTCATGACAGATGGTAGGGTTTATCATATAAGACAAAATGCCATTCCATTGAAGTATTTTGAAGAATTGGAGCATGTATTATTCTTACTTCAAGTGGATGACAGATTGACAGGGACTGCTGCAAATTATTTGAAAGAACAGATTCAGAGACAGAAAAGACTTTATTCTGTTAAGTCTGATAGCATATATGTTCCAAAGTACAGAAATCACAATGGTGATATTGTTGATATGAAGCCTAATACTGCACAGATCAGAACATATCTTGGTATTAAGGGGCTTGAATTCAATCTAGAGTCTAACAAAGCTTATGTCATAAGACTAGATCGGGAGTTGAGAAGAGCAAAGATTAATGATCTCAGAGCTGCAATATTTCAAACTGGTGAAGATACTGCAGAGCTTAAAGATGTCAAACGGAGAATGATTGATGAACTCAGATATGCTGCGAAATGTTTGTTGAAGAATTATCTCAGAACAACTCCTGACATCAGAGAGATCAGAAAATGATGAAGCCAAGTCAAAGATCTACAACTACTTAAATTCTGATGTGTATACAGACTAAAGTTGTTATCAGAAGTTGAATTGGTAAAAGCTTTAAGGACTGTAAGTTGTAGTTATCTTGTCTATTTCTCATGCATTTGTACTTAATGTTTTTGACATCATCAAATATCTGTTAAACTTGTATATTTTGCTAATTTACAAGTTGGGGGAGATTGTTAGATATATTTGATAATGTCATGGCTAATATGTTTTATGTTTAGATTTCAGATCTTATTTGAACAGAACAAATCAGTACTTAACTGATCAGTACTTATACTGAACGTCAGAACTTAAGGGATATCAGTACTTATGTTATCAGGAGATAAGCATCAGGAGATAGATATCAGAACTTAAGTGCTGAAGGACGATCAGATAAGGACAGTAGCTGATTAAAGTTAAGAAGATCAAGATAAACATAAGAAGAGATATGCATGAAGAAGGAATTCCGTAAAGAATGGAATACTTGGAAGGAAAGATATCTGATTGATATATATTAGGAAGCAGAATTATATTCCATATCAATTAGCGATTATCTTGTAACTGTGTAATATATAAACACAGACATAGGGTTTACACTATAAGTGTTATCATTATCGAGAATATTATTTACTGTAACCCTAGCAGCTCTCGTGATATTTTGTTCATCACTGAGAGATTACAGTTTCAGATTGTAACAGAGTTTATTGTTTCAATAAAGTTTGTTTTCTGTTACATAAGTTCTTGAAGTTTGATTTGATTGTAATAAACACTGTATTCACCCCCTCTACAGTGAAAGTGTGACCTAACAGACACCTTATTCTTTAATAAAATAAAGAATATATCTCAGCAAATAATCGGAGTCATAGATCCTCAAATGAATATTCAAATAATATTCATTAAATAATATAAACTGAGTCATAAGCCCTCGAATGAATATTCAAATAATATTCAAATAATAAAATAAAAGGAGTCATAAGTCCTCGAATGAATATTCAAAATAATATTCATTTAATATAAAGGAGTCATACGCCTTCGAATAATATTCGAAATAATATTCAATAATAAAATAAAGTTAAAGTAATCGAATAAACCTTATTCGATTAATAATTTTGAAAACTATGACCATATATATATATATAAGTATATATATATATATCCATATATACAAAATCTACTCGGGATCCTCGACTCCCGGTTTTAGAAAATATTTCCACCTTTGGGTCCCTATACTAAGGGTGTATGCAATTTACCACTATCCTCTAGCATAGGTATTATCAACTGAATCAACAGATATATATGGAAAGAATACGAAACAGGCATGCATATATATATACCATAGTAGCATGCTTCAATATATTGCAACATTTGCTAATTAACCAACATGCATCTATCACAAGATAATGCAAATACATATATTCATCACAACAACAATTATAACGGGTAGAAAACTTGCCTGAGCGACTGGGGGTTACGAATGGCTCGGGACGAGTCTGGTAACCTATAAACAACAAGTAAGTTGGAATTAAACCAAATTCACTTGTAAATCTATACTTTAACTAACTTAGACTCTAACGCTTGTTTTGCGCTTACTGATTTTCTTAAGTCACTCGAGTACCCTCGGCTCCACCATTTTTAATAAATTAACCATTACGAATTTTACGGAGATTCCTTCGCGAGTGTCTTACCAACTGCCTAACACTCTTACCATAATTGTTTCATACATTAATTAACCCTTTTTGGTCTTTAACCTATGTTTCAAAGTAAGGCGAGGGGAAATGTTTCGTTCGCGAAACGCCGTTACTTGAAACGGTCGTTTCTCCTAAACCGTGCATCGGAATCGAACGAACTACATATCAAAACGAAGCTCGTAACACGAGCTATCTAGACATGGCAATGGTCATAATCTAGCAGGGGGTTCTCGGGTCCTAATGTTATGCACAAAAACAGTCTAAAGAAAATCGGACGTTACGACGGCTATGTTTACGCGATTTCCCAAATTTAAACCATTCAAAAACCATCACAATTCAACCTCAAATCAATCATACAACCAACATCCATCCAAACCACATCATAACAGCCCCAACCAATTCAAGTTTAACATTCATACTTATGCCTAAGCTTAACTTTAACCATACTTAAGTTCTTTTAATCAAAACAACAACATTTACCAATCCAACAACATCCCAAAACTCACTAATCTCTACATACACAACCATCAAGCCTCTCATGAACTAAAATACTCATATTATGCTCTTAACATTCAATAACAAAGCTTGGTTAAGAGATTATACCTTCCTTGAAGCATTTTAACACAACACGAGAGCTTTGAATGCCTAAAGAACCTTGATCCTTGCTTGTATAACCTTAATCTTTCATAAAAATTCAAGAAAACTAAAGTTATTTCTTGAAGGTTACTATTCACCATCTTCTTCCTTGATTTATAGAAAAAGATTGGCTTGGAATTAGAAGCTTAAACTTATAGGAAGTATGTAACTATCCATGGGGAAGCTTAGATAATTACCTTGCTAAATAGTAAGTGGAGGAGCTTGGACTTTCATTTTTTAAGAAAAGCACCCGAGAGCATGAAGAAGAAGAAGAAGAGAGATTTTTGTGTTTTGGCTTGATTTGCTTTTGGTTGGTTGATTTTTGTTGTTTGCTTTAGTGAATTACCTAGTTGCCCTTGGTTTTGTGTGGTTAAAAAGTCACCACATCTCCTTCCTTCCCATGTCATGCTTGTGTCACCTTGCACATGTCATAATGCTCCCACTTGTCCACTCCTTGTGGTTGGATGATGTCACAATCCCTGGCTTCTTGTACAAGCTTGTCTCTTGGTCACTTATTTATTTTATGGTTCGCTTATCTTTCGTTCTCGTTTATCGTTTGAGGGATCATACCCGGGACCTTATTACTTAGGTTCCCTTAACCTTTCTCAATATATTATATTCCTTTTATCATCCTCTCCTATAATCCTTTAATTTAAATCCTTTTTATCCTGTTACCTTATACTCAATTCTCTCCGTATCTTGTGGATTTCCGGGAAAAATCAAAGTGTTCGGAATTGGATTCTGACGATCTTTACATACACTTATATATCACATAGAGTACTAATAATATCCCATAAGATCAATAGCAGAACCCCTACATAGCGTGACATGAAAAGTTTTCTCGTTCAGCAAAAACACTATTCATAAGGGTTTCAAAATTTCTCAAAAATTGGGGTTATTACAACTTAGCACCTGGAACCGAACCAGTATCCAAGGCCCCGTACAGAATGGCGCCTGTTGAGATGAAAGAGCTAGCAAAGCAATTGCAGGATTTGTTAGAGAAAGGAGTAATCAGACCCAGCGTATCCCCGTGGGGAGTCCCGGTATTATTTGTCAAGAAAAAAGATGGAAGCATGAGACTGTGCATCGACTATAGGGAGCTCAACAAGTTGACAATCAAGAATAAGTATCTGTTACCCAGAATTGATGATTTGTTTGACCAATTGAAGGGAGCCAAGTATTTCTCCAAAATCGATTTAAGATCGGGATATCATCAACTGAAGATCAAACCAGAAGATATACCAAAGACAGCTTTCAGAACAAGGTATGGGCATTATGAATTTCTAGTGATGTCTTTTGGATTGACCAACGCCCCAGCAGCGTTTATGGACCTGATGAACATAATTTTCAAGGAATATTTGGACAAGTTCGTTATAGTATTTATAGACGATATTTTGATCTATTCAAAGACGGAGGAGGATCATGCGGAACATTTAAGGACAGCTTTGGAGATTTTAAGGAAAAAGAAGTTATATGCTAAATTGTCGAAGTGTGAGTTTTGGCTACAGGAAGTTCAGTTCTTAGGACACATAGTCAGTAATAAAGGGATCAAAGTGGACCCGGCAAAGATCGAGGCAATTACGAATTGGGAAAGACCGAGAACACCCACTGAGGTAAGAAGTTTCTTGGGATTGGCAGGATATTATCGACGATTCGTTCAGAATTTCTCAAGAATTGCAACACCATTGACAAAGCTTACACGAAAGAATGAAAAGTTTATATGGAATGACAAGTGCGAAGAAAGTTTTCAGGAGTTGAAGCGGAGATTAATCACAGCACCTGTTTTGTCACTTCCAGACGATCAAGGGAATTTCGTAATTTATAGCGATGCTTCTTACAAAGGATTAGGATGTGTTCTTATGCAGCACGACAAGGTGATTGCGTATGCGTCAAGGAAATTGAAACCATACGAACAGAAGTACCCTACTCATGATTTGGAGTTAGCAGCTATAGTTTTCGCTTTGAAGATTTGGAGACATTATTTGTATGGAGAAAAGTGTGAGATTTTCACGGATCACAAAAGTTTGAAATATATATTTACCCAGAAGGAACTTAATATGAGACAAAGGAGATGGTTAGAATTGATGAGGGATTTTGATTGCTCGATTAATTATCATCCCGGTAAGGCGAACGTTGTAGCAGATGCGTTAAGTCGGAAGGAAAGGTTAAATGTGTTATCCGTACCTGAAGAGATATATAAAGAATTTCAAAAATTGGAATTGGAGATTAGAATTTGCAAGCCTGAGGAAGCAAAAGTGTACGGTATGATTTTCCAACCGGAGTTATTGGAGAAAATAAAGAAATGCCAGAAAGAGGTAATGGATCAAGATATAAATAGTTTGGTAGGTGAGGAATTATGCACACAACAAGATGATCAAGGTATTCTTAGGTTTTCTTCAAGAATTTGGATTCCACCAGTGACGGAGCTGAAAAATGAAATTTTACAAGAGGCACATAGTTCAAGATATTCCATCCATTCAGGGAGTACCAAAATGTACAGAGATTTAAAGAAGAATTATTGGTGGCCAGATATGAAGAGGGAAATTGCGGAATGGGTTAGTAAATGCTATACATGTCAGAGAGTTAAAGCAGAGCATCAGAGACCAAGCGGATTGCTACAGCCATTGGAGATTCCAGAGTGGAAGTGGGAACATATTACCATGGATTTCATAGTTGGATTACCAAGGACAAGGGCTAATCATGATGCCATTTGGGTTATAGTAGATAAACTTACCAAGTCAGCTCATTTTCTGCCCATAAATGAATGATTTTCGCTCGACAAGTTAGTTCATATGTACTGGAAAGAGATCATAGTTCGTCATGGAGTTCCAGTGTCTATTGTATCTGATCGAGATCCAAGATTTAATTCAAGATTTTGGAAGAGTTTTCAAGAATGTTTGGGAACAAGATTGAATATGAGTACGGCCTATCACCCCCAAACGGATGGCCAAAGTGAAAGAACGATCCAGACAATCGAGGACATGCTACGTGTTTGTGCTATTGATTTCAAAGGAAGTTGGGACGAGCATTTACCCCTGGTAGAGTTTGCCTATAACAACAGTTATCACGCCAGCATTGGGATGCCACCTTATGAAGCCCTTTATGACGCAAATGTAGATCTCCAATATATTGGGACGAAGTAGGAGAACGCAAAATACTCGGACCCAAATTGGTGCAGCAGACAAAGGAAGTTGTTGAAATTATCCAGAAAAGATTAATAGCCGCACAAGATCGTCAGAGGAAATATGCAGACCAGTCAAGAAAAGACATGGAATTTGAAGAAGGAAGCTTGGTATTATTGAAAGTATCACCGTGGAAAGGACTAACGAGGTTTGGGAAGAAAGGGAAGCTAAACCCAAGATATGTCGGACCTTTTGAAATCCTAAAGCGTATTGGAAAAGTAGCTTACGAGTTGGCGTTACCTCCGCACATGGAGCACATTCACAATGTTTTTCACATATCAATGCTTAAGAAATATAATCAAGACTCCAGGCATGTAATAGAATATGAGCCAATAGAACTTCAAGCAGATTTATCATATGTAGAGAGTCCGATAGAGATTCTAGAGGAAAGAGAGAAAGTATTGAGAAATAAAGTGGTAAAGTTAGTAAGAGTGTTGTGGAGAAACCCAAAGGTTGAAGAGTCAACCTGGGAGTTAGAAAGTGATATGAGAGAAAAGTACCCTCATTTGTTTTCTTAGAGATTCTGAGGACAGAATCCTTTTAAGGGGGGAAGGATGTAATATCCGGGATATATCGTGTAATTGTTTTTGCTATTATATAATTATTATGTGTGTTCAGTATCTATTCTGTGAGCTAATTGTTAAGTGTTATCTGTACTTGAATATTCAAAAATAATATTAATTGAGTATTTTAATTTTTATATGTCCAAAATAAAATATAGATAATTGTCATATCTTCCTAATTATTTTTATGTTGGTATATGGATTTATAAGAATCATATGAAATTTCTAAAATCTTTTTCCGGGTAATTAAAATCTATTTTATAAAAACGGTAACCAACCGACGTCAACCGTTGTTACGTTTTTGGAACCCGAAACTCTTTCGGGAACTCCTTCCTAACCTAATTGTAATATTCCGAGCATATTCCATGTTTCGACTTTTTCGATCCGGCGTACGGTTTGTCCTGCGCGGGTCCCGGCGCAACATTTTCGATACAATATTCGTTTCGGTAAATCAATAAAACCCGTATTTTCGATAAACGGAAGCTTTTTATTAAACTATCACAATTATCACTTCGTAATACGTGTAACTAGGCGCTGAGACTAAGACCGCAGTACAAATTGTACTGATTTGGATAATTATCCCGAAAATCGATACCGTTTGGATCAGTTTTTACAAATAAACGTACCGTTTTATATCCGGAATGATCCAACGGGATACTAATTTTCCGTAATTATAAATAGCCTTTTACCGTATTTTATTTCGTATGAAAATCATTTGCAGACAGATAATTATATAATTTTCAGAGAAAAACCCTAATTTCCTAAAACTGTTCTAAGAATCAAACAAGCATTTGGAGGTGTTATTGAATTCGGTTTGGAAAGCTCGAGTAACCAATCTGAAGGTCTTGAAGAGCTCTACCAGATTCTGTAATCCATACACCTGCAGAAATCAAGGTTATTTTTCTAAAAATTTATTTATTTTTGAATTTATTTTATTAAAAATATGAATTTTTGTTCGGATGATTGTTTGTATGATTTGATGATTGCAAGTTGTAGAGCTTGTTTTCCTGATGATTTTCATATGTCATACGTCTGATTTGGAGTTCAATAACATGTTCAAATTTGAGTTTGATTTTCGAATTTTAAAATTAGGGTTTATAACCCGTATGAATGTTCTTAATTGAAATTTGGGGGTTTCTTATTCTGTGATAGATTGATGTTGTGTTATAGTGGGTTGTGTTCTCTGTGAAATTTGCAATCTAGTCGTATAAGTTTCATGAACCAACGAGGTCTGTAGAGAAGGGAGTTGTGTTTTGAAGTTTTCCGATGTTCGCCGGAAACTGGAAAATTTCATGGCCAAATTCCGGCCAACACAGGGATTGTTAGGATGAATTGATTGCATGGTTGTGTTCCTGGTGTTGTGTAGATGTGATCTGGAGGTGATGGTGGCCTGAGTATCCCTGGAACGTGTTATCCGGCCATCCCCGACTGTTTTCCGGCGACCCCCTGGAAAATTACAGTTTAGTACCTATAGTTTTGAAAACGATGCAGTTTGGTCCCTGTAGTTTCCAGACTTTGCAAAAATTGGATTTCTGTTTTAAAAATGTTTAAAAATCATATTTCCTATTTATTTTTATTATAAAAATTCGTTTTTAATTTCTAAAAATTCTAAAAATTATTATTTTAATTCTGAAAATCATTTTTAATTCATAAATAAATCTAAATTAATTAGTTAATTAATTTCAGTTAATTTCTAATTGATTAATTGGTCAATTAAATCAAAAATTAATTAATTAATTAATAATTGATTTTAATTAATTATTTAATTAGATTTAATTATTTAAAAATGATTTAAAAATTCTGAAAAATAGTTTCGAGCTTTAAAATATTATTCTAAATTATTTCCAAGGCTCGATAATTATTCTAAAATTATTTCGGAGCCAGAATTGGCCAACCGAACCCTGTTTATTAACCCGAAATTGATCCAACGACCCGTTTTAATTCCGAAAAATGTTTTAAAAATCATTTTAAATATCAGAAAGCCTATTTATGACCCGAGACTTCTTTATAAATAATATATCATTGATTACGTGATGTATTATGTGCTATATGTGACTTGTTAATTGACTATCGGTCTATATATTCGGTGTTTACTTGATTATTGCATAACTTTCAATCCGTTAATCGGATTTGGGTAAAACGAAGGGTAGATAGAAGTATGTGTTGAATAGAATTCCATGAGTAAATTATTGATAGATGCTTATGATATGTGAGCAGAAGAGGAAAGACGTAGGAAAGGGAAACAGATAGTTGAGGAGTAAGACGCTTGTGATTGGAAGCGAGTGCAGTGTAGTAAGCTAATATCAGGCAAGTGTTCTGAACTTTCTCGAGATATTGTAGTATTTGATAGTCAGATTGATATTGCAAGTGCTTTGAAGCACTGAAACCTAAACTCTGATTCCAGTTATTGTTCTTGAGCCATAAACCTTATTCTTTCTAGACCATTGATTGTTGTATACCTAAACACAAATATCAAGTATACGATATTACTCCACAAATACATGTAAACAAAATCCCAAACACTGAACTGAATTACTTGTACATTCAATCATTGTATCCTATGCTTTGAAAGCCCAAATCTTTGAAACCCTGAAATGTTGATTCCTTTATTATCCAATTCTTTCATTACCCAGCATCCAAGCTTTTAAATTGCCTTATTGATCCTTACAAGGATTGAAACCCTTTCATTGTTAAACATTTATTGTTGTTAATGATTTTGGTTATTGTTCATTATTGCATATTCTGTTATTATGTTAGAATTGGATTATTTTTATAAAATTGTGGACCAGATTTATGGTCAGACCATATAATGGTCAAGTTAGGCCAATGTGTACCTTGGATCCAGTAGTTAGAGCAATGTTGTGTGCCTTGCTCGGGGTTAGTGCGTGACTGATCAGCAGCCTAACCTTGGTTTTTAAATTAAAAGTATAATATCCTATTCTAAATCATAATCCAATGTTCACTTGATATCATAATCATATTCACCTGATGATCATTATTCTCACTTTTGTCATTGTGACTTGCTGAGCTAGTTAGCTCATTTGTGTGATGTTGTTTATATTCTTTCCAGTTAAAAAGGAACCAGTTGGTAGCAAGGATCCCCAGTCCAGCGCGAGAGCTAGGGGTTCAGGTTGAGAAAGCTGAGCTAGTAGGCTTCTTTTGGGATAATTTAAGTTTGTAAAAGTTTGTAATAATGTTTAATACTCAGTTTGAGTTTGAAATAGTTGGGATTTGAACGGTTTGTAATATATTAGTGTGTTTGGCTTGTGTGCATACTTTAACCTGTTGCGGTCTGTGGTGGTTGGTAAGTAGGGTCACTGCATATATTATTATTATCTTTATTATTGTTATAAGCAGGTTATAAATAAGGTGTGTGTATGGACCCCAAACTTCTGACCCGGGTTTGGAGGGCGCCACAATGATGAACTTCCTCTGTCCCGATGCCACGAGAAATGGACCAAGTATATCCATTCCCCACATTGCAAAAGGGATGGGTGTGATGTTGAATGTAAGCCTCTCTGGGGATGTTGTATTATTGGAATGTGCCTCTGATATATGTCACATTTCTTTACATAAGCCTTTGCATCGGCTAATATCGTTGGTGAGTAGAACCCCAATTAAGTTATCTTATGAGAGAGGACCCTGCCCCCAAGTGCTGTTCATGAATCCCCTCATGGGCTTCCTTAAGCGCCTCCTCTGCTTCCAGTCTTAAGCTGAGTCTTGATTGGATTAAAAAATACCTTTTGTACAGAAGGCCTTCAATTAACGAATATTTTAATGCTCTCACTGACAACTTGCGTGCCTCCTTGGCATCATCGGGGAGCTATCCAGTCTCAAGCCGAGTCTTGATTGGATTTATACAATAACTCGCCATACCAATTGGTGCTATCAAATTTATGACATGTATATTAGGGGTCTTTAGGACCTGAAAGTAGATACTTCTTAGGTAGTTCTTGATTTCAGACGAGGTGAACTTAGATAGGGCATCAGCCGTAGTATTTACCTCTCGTGGAATATGTTCATCGTACCATTCATCAAACTGAGTTAGTATTCCCTTCACGATTCTCAGGTACTTGGACATTGTATCATCCTTGGCCTCAAACTCTTCATTGATTTGGGCAACCACAAGTCTCTAATCTCCACAAATTTTAAGGTTTTTGGCCTCACAGCTCTAGGCAAGCCTAAGTCGGCTATCAAAACTTCGTATTCTACTTCGTTGTTCGTAGTTGGGATGACCAAATTTAAAGAATACTCAATCATGAATCCTTCGAGACTTTGCAAGACTAGGCCTGCACCACTAGATTTTGTTTTGGATGCTCCGTCAAAATTGTGAACCCAATACTCTTTTAGAGCACCTTCATCTTTCTCTTTCTCTTCTCCTTCCGGGGTTACTATCTCTTGCCCCCCGACTTCTTGGTCTCTAATGGTGCATTCGACCATGAATTTTGCTAAAGTCTGAGCTTTGATGGCTATTCGAGGCTTGTATTTGATGTCAAATTCACCCAACTCAATCGCCCATTTGATGAGCCTTCCACTTTCTTTCGGGCTATGAATAATATTTCTTAAAGGTTGGTCAATCAGGGAATTTGATCTTGTGGGCCTGGAAATATGGTGTCCACTTTCTTAAGGTTGTGACTAGGGCAAGCGCAAACTTCTTAATGGTGGAATAGTTCAACTTTGCTCCGTGGAGAACCTTGCTCATATAGTATACATGATTTTGGAGTTTCTGTTCTTCCTTTATATGGAAGTATACCTCAGTCATATAATTCTTTAGCTACTCAAAGGCCTCTTGGCTCTTAGTTTTCCACTCAAAGTTCTTCACCTTCTTAAGG
Source organism: Apium graveolens (assembly GCF_009905375.1). Taxonomy (NCBI): domain Eukaryota; kingdom Viridiplantae; phylum Streptophyta; class Magnoliopsida; order Apiales; family Apiaceae; genus Apium; species Apium graveolens. The sequence continues at coordinate 161,958,279 of NC_133654.1, read as the reverse complement.
GTTTTGAAAAAGTGCAGGCATTTGTCTCCAGACTTGGAGATAAACCTCCCCAGAGCCGCAATTCTCTCGGTCGGCTTCTGAACATCCTTGATGAAGTGTGATGGCTCTATATCTAAGATGGCTTTGATCTTATCGGGATTGGCCTTGATTCGTCTTTTTGAGATCATGTGCCCCGAAAATTTGCGAGACCCAACAACAAAGGCGCAATTGACAGGGTTTGACATGATCTTTTGGTACCACAACGCTTCGAATGCCTCCCTGAGCTGATTAATATGTTCAGCCTTGTCTAGGCCTTTGACTAACATGTCATCAACATAGACCTCCATGGTCTTTTCAATTGAATGGGAAAATATCTCATTCACCAATCTCTGATAAGTAGCTCCTGCATTCTTAAGTCCTAAAGTCATAGCAAGATAATGAAAGACACCAAAGTTGGTTATGAGAGATACCTTGTGGGTATAATCTTTGTGCATTTTGGTCTGATTATAATCGCTGAAGTCATCCCTGAAGCTCGGCATCCCGTGCTCAGTTGTGGCCTCAATCAGGGTATCAATACTTGGTGGGGGTAGCAGTCTTTAGGGCATGCATCATTCAATTTATTAAATTCGATGCACATTATCCACTTCCCATTGGTCTTCTTGACCATTACGGGGTTGTCCAACCATTTCAGGAATTGCACTTCTTCTATGAATCAAGCTTCTAGGAGCTTATCGACCTCTTATTTAATGGCTTATAGCCTGTTAGGGGCATAAGTTCTCTTCTTCTGCATCACGGCCTTTTGAGTTGGATCAAAGTTCAACTTATGAGTTATAAGATTGGTGTCAATCCCAAGCATATCAGCTACTTTCTAGGGAAACACATCTCTGTTCTCTTGTAATAAAGTTGTCAATTGGCCCTTCAGGGGCTTGTTCAAGGATTTTCCAATGTATGTGACCTTCTCCGGGTCTAAGGAATCTAGGGAAATTGGGATTAAGTCCTCCGCTGGCTTCCCCCAAAGTTCTTCATTCTCACGGACATTCATGTCTTCTATGAGGAGAATCTTCCCCTAGTTCCATGGGGCCTACGTGCTGCAACATAGAAACTACGAGCCATTTTCTGATCTCATTTTTCCTCAATGACACCGTTCCTAGTCGGGAACTTCAGTACCATGTGATAGGTTGAGGGTACGTCCTTGAATGCATGGATCCCTTTTCTTCCCATGATAGCGTTGTAAGTAGAGGTTGCCTTAACAACCAGAGAGGTTAACATCTGGGTGGCCTCTCTAGGCTCTTCCCCAATAATTATGGAAAGTTGTATTGCTCCTTGGACTTGTCATTCCACTTGGTTAAACCCGTAGATGGGTGCATTACAGAGTTAGTTGAGAGTCATTATACCCCATCATTAGGAACGTGTCATGGAACATAATATCTATAAAAACTTCATGGTCAACTAGGACCCTCATAATAGGATAATTTCCAATTAAAGAAGTGATAACTAGAGGGTCATCCTGGATAATTTCAAACCTTCAAGGTCGGGGTCAACGAACTCAAACGTTATTTCTGTCTTAGAACGCTTAGGCGGCTCCCCGACTATACTCATTATTTCTCTTGCATAAGATTTTCGAGAGTTTTTTGTATTCCACGCTGCTGTCGGGCCTCCTGAGATTATGTTGATTACTGGCCCTCAGGGCTATGGTTTACAATCTCAGTCGTTGCCTCTTTGATTATCATCTCTTCGATCATTATTTCTTTTTTGGTCTCCGGCCTCTTCCCCTATGGTGAAGCGCCGAACTTTCCTCTTTAGTTCAAATACTCAATCTCATCCTTAAGTTTTCTAAAATCATCGGTATCATGACCAACATCTTTGTGGAACCTACAGTATCGGCTCTTATCTCTTTCTTGGGGACTCCCCTTAAAGGCTTCGGCCATCTAAACTCTTTGTCCTTCTCAATTTCCAAAAGGATCTGGCTTCTCAGGGCATTCAGCCTTGCATACTCATTGAAACTTGATGGTTGATTCTTCTCAGAAGAGGAGTCAAAGCTTTTTCGAGTTTGAGAATATTTATCTTTGGCATCATACTCCTAATCTGTCTTTCACTTCTTATTTCCCGCGAGCTCATTATACACCAGCATCTTCTTCATACTTTCCTCTATCTTGATATAATTTATGGCTCTATCCTGGAGTTGTAGGATGCATTCAGGAGGGCGCTTGGCCATGGATATTTTGAAGAACTCATCCCTAGTCCCTTGTTGTAGGGCTATCATAACTACCTTGTTATCGAGATTCGGGATCTTCATGGATTTCTTCGTGAATCGGTTCAGGTAGTCTCTAAGGGACTCATTTGCTCCTTGGACAAGATCAATGAAAGAAGTCAAACTATTCTCGTGTATTCTTTCACTAATGAATTTCTTGATGAAGGCCTGGCTCAGCTCTCTGAAGTATCCATTAAATTGGGGGTAGATGACTATACTATTTTTGAGCCATACCCGACGGTGTTTGAGGAAACGCCCGACGTTTGATAGCATCAGTCATGGGCTGTAGTAACAGGGCATTACAGAAAGTCCTAACATGATTGACTGGGTTGCTAGTTTCGTCATACGCCTTGATGGTGGGCATCTTGAATTTCCTTGATATGTGGGAATTCATTATCTTTTCAGTGAATGGTGGGTTTGGATCATCAGGATCTCCGAGGGGCATCAAATCACTTGGATCAACCCTTGGGGTCACAACTCTTTGTCTTGGTGTTGGACCTTCCAGGTCTATAACGAGAGGAAAGTCCCTTAGTCTTGCTGCAGGTGGAGGTCTCGGTGTCTGGTGCAAATCTAGGTCACGCTTCAACCTATGAAATCGCCCCTTGGGTGTTCGGTGCTGTTGAGACCCCTTATTTTGGGGCTCCTTACCAACACACCTCCTTCTTGGAGTGGTTTTCTCGTCCGATAAGTCGGAGTCTCGAGCAGAGTAGGGTCCAGAGAATTCTTTAATTTCAGGGATGGGACCCAAGCCACAGATGTATTGGGGCATCCGTCCTTGTCCTTAGCCTCGATTAAAGAGTCTACTTCCTCCAACTTTGGGGTATATAGGCATCATGTAAGGTGGGTTGGTAGTCCCTCAAATCACGATCATTGAGTACTTATACCCAACGGGTTGAGGGTTTATCACTGCCTGTAGTTACTGAAATTGGGGATTTGTCTTTTGAGGAGATGCGGGATTCATCCCTAGAGGCAAATCTTGGATTGGGGGATTCGTCCCTTGAAGTTGAGTCTCAGATGCCCCCACAAGGGTTCTTCCTTGGGTGGTGGCATAGGTTGAGTGCGGGGGTATCTCTACTGTTGATGACATTACTTTTTATGAGATGGGATCGTCAGTTCCACTTTTATTTCTGCTCTAAGTAATATGGTTGTCATGTATTCCCACAGACGGCTCCAAATACTATGGAATAAAAATTATGGTCCGCTAGTATTTAGTTTTAGGGTTTGTGTGTTTCGATCTCTAAAGGTTTTTCTCGCGATGGGGACTAGCTGTCCTCATAAGATGCCTATGTATCTCTGTGTTGCAGAGAATTAAGTCAAAAACGTAGTTCTAGGGGTGGAGCTCTTTATATAGAGGTGAGTCTAGGGTTAGACCGGTGTTGAGAAACTTGGTGGACAAGTCTCCAACTTAGATGGTAATTAGGACTCCAGTAGGACAAGGGATTCTAGATCATTCGTTATAGGAGTTAGTGTCAATGTTGGATGTCATGTCTCTGTTCTTTCATCCGTATTGGGCCTAGTTCATGAACATCTCATGTTTATGAACCTTAACGACCTCTGCTCATGGGCCTGGATGACTTCTACTCGTGGGCCTTGAAGACTTGGGTCGTCTTTACTCTATAACAAGCCTTGACCAACCTGGTTTGTATTGGGTTTGGACAAGAATTCCAAGCATAATTAATGTGACATTTAATGTGTCTTTAGGATGTATATTTTATCCACATCAAAAATAATAAATTTTAAAATTTCATCGCACAGGCTAGTAACATTATAAATTTTTTATTAAAACTTAATATATCTCTTATTATTTCTTTAATGAATTCCCAATTTATTTCAATTTTGTTAAGTCTCTCCTTGTAAGAGTTTGATTTTTATTTTGTTTCATTTGTGGTTCATCATATATGGGATTAAAAATTTGTGGGATTTTCATGGTATTAATTTAGTAATAAATTTTTTTATGATTACACATTTACGATCGATTACTCAAAATAACAGTTGGAGAATTACATCATGTATATATCTATTCGAGAAATATAAAAACACCCATATTTATTTTTAAAAAAATTCTAAACTATAACACATTATACTTACAATAATTATGTGCCCATAACTAACAGGGACCCTACAACACCTTAATTAAAACATGTCACACATTATTTTATAGAATCTGAATTTATTCAGAAAGCCAATCGATATTGTACATTTGTTTTTTTCTAAGCTACTATCATCTTTCAGTTTCTAATATTCAGAAAGTAAATAAATGATTAATATAAGATATACAATGATTATTGTAGAGTCGTAGAGTTCTGTTTGATACAAAAACAATTATGCCTAGTACTCCACATACGACATTCTTTTCCGGACCGTGATAGGTTATTCGAACATTAATTAATATTAATTATTTTTTTATATCGATTATAAAGTTAGTTAATCCCTTTCATTTAAAAGTTAATTTTTTTAAAATATGCCACGTTTAAAACTAGAATGTTACTAAAAGTAGCATTACCCGTAAATTAAGCAAAAGGAAAAATACAAAAAAATAAGGAGATTTTTGTACATGTTTAAACAAAGTATAGCTCATGAAATACAATATGAGCAAACAATATATTTATAAGGGAATTAGGGAAAAAGGTTAGGACATGTTGCTTATTGCATATTTTTAATAAGTTCATCTAATGTCTGATCGATTCATGGGTTATTTGCGTAAGAAGATAGATAACCTATTATAACATTGGAAGTCTCGTTTGCATCTCAGCTTATCATTCATTGTCATTCACACAAGCTTATCAACATTTCGTTTAATTTGGAAAAGCAGTTTTCTGGTGCTTCTATGAAAATCAATTGATATTTTGAATTTTTTATAAAGATATAAGTTAAACCGGGTTGGGTTTCAACCCAATAGGTTATTTGATCTTGGTGATACAAAAGTTAACTGGATTGAACAATAATTAATTGGGTAGATCTTTATTATCATAATTGGGTTGAAAAAGAATTTATATGTAAATAATTATTATATATGGTATATTTTGGTCACAAAATTGGAAGATTGGATACGAAAAAAGTAAAGTTTGTATGATGATAAAGCTTTTATAATGATAAGGGTTTGGAAATTAATCTTGAATTTCTAGAATAATTTAAATATTAGATAAGTCAAAATTTTACTATAAAAGTCAAATATGTTTTTTCGGGAAAATTTGTTAGTTGAGTTCAGCATCGATAATGAAACATTGATATTGATATGAAGTCTTCTTTTTCTCTCCCTCTCTCTCTCTCTTTATGTTACATCTTTCTTGTGACATTTCAGTATCAAGAACTTGTTTTTGATCATTCATATTGCTTAGTTTAAGTATTAAATCATGTTTACTATAACAATGGTACCACAATAAAATCTTTATTGCTGATATTCTCAAAAACTTATGCAGTAATAGCAATAAAAATGGAAGAACAATTAAGGGAGCAACTTAAGACTATGAAAAAGAGACTTGAAGAGCAAAATAAACAAAGTGAAGGATGATTTGAGGAACTGATAAAGATGATCAGATAGATCGATCTTGCGAACACCACTCGTTCGAAAGAAGGACGCATAGAAACATGCACAAGTTCTAATCCAAGGATTGATGGCACGACTTAAATTGGAGGTAACTTTCATTCACGAACCCTTGGGTTTAATCCTAAACTAGAATTTTCTAAATTTGATGGATGTGGTATTCGTAATTTGATTAATATATATATTAATCACTTTGCATTCCATAAGATACTAGATGATCATAAAGTTGATTTAGCTTTACTATATATGTGTGATAAGGCTGAAATTTGGGTGTTTAACTATATGGACATAAGGAAACAGGTAGAATGGTTTCTGATACACTTTAATGCAAGGTTTAATGATGAATCAGGAGTTGATGTTATGGAATAATTTAATAAGCTGCAACAAAATGGTCCCATTTAATGGAACAACATAACTTAGTTCTTCCCTATACATATTTTTTTGAATTTTTTTGGGGGATTAAAGACTAATTTAAAATATTTGTAAAAGCTTTCAAACCATCTACCGTGACAGATTTTATTAGGTATGGTAGATTACATGAGGAAAGTATCTTGCCCAATGGCCAAAATCAGAATTTAACCATACCTAATAGTGTGCCTTATTCTCCTAAACTTGTTGTATCTACTACATTTTCATCTAATGCTAATAAACCTCCTTTGTTACCTACTCCACAAACTAAACCTATACAACATGGTTGGGGAAAACAGCTCAAAAACCTTTTGGATTTACTCTAGCAGAAATTAGAGCAGAGAAGATTGCTAAGGGTTTGTGTTACTATTGTGATCAGAAGTATGAGAGAGGCCATAAATGCCAATTTAGAAAGCCTCATATTTTTATTATAAAAATTCCTAGTTGTGAATCTGATCTAAGTAATGAAGATTGTGATCAATATGAATTAGAAATATATGATCCTTGTATCTTTGTTAATGCACTTTCTGAAAGTCAGAACTTTTCAACTATGAGAGTTATAAAAAAACTCGGAATCAGCGTATACATATTTTGATAGATTCTTGAAGTACCCCAACTTTTTAGATATTATCGCTGCTATGACGTTAGGTTATCAGATTGAATCTATGGCTCCTTAAAGTATTATTGTGATTGATGGAAACAATATCCAATGTAAGAGTGCTATCATAGATTTTTGCTAAAAGATGAGTCGATTTAAGTTTGTGACAGATGTGATGTTAATCTTATTAGGAGGTTATGATATGGTTCGAGGAGTTCAATGGTTGAGTACTTTGGGTAATGTCAATTGGGATTTTAAGAGCTTGTTGATGGAGTTTATAGTTGGTGAGAAGAAGGTATAGTTTAAGGGGATTAAGTCTCAAAAGTTCAAGATAGTAAATGGGGAACCTTCTCATAAGTTCTTAAACAGTGCTGCACAATTGTGTTTCTTACAGACTAAGAAAATTAATGGTGAAGTGGTTGACCAAGGAATCAACTGCAATAAGATTGACAATAAGGGACCTTCCACCTCAGTATCCAAGGACAAGGAATTGGAATATCTGAAAGAAAATATAGTGATATTTTCAAGGAGTCTGATCAGTTGCTACCAAAAAGTAGTTTATTTGATCATTGAATTCCATTAAAGGAAGACGCAAATCTTATTAGTATCAGACCTTATTGGTATTCCCTAAAACAAAAGGATGTCATAGAGAAGACAATTGAGGAAATGTTAAGTAGGGGAATCATTCAGACCAGTGCAAATCTTTTTGCATCTCCAATAGTTTTTATTGGCAAGATGGATGGGACTTGGAGACTTTGTGTGGATTATAGAGAATTGAATAAAAATACTGTAAAGATAAATTTCTTATTCCATTAGTAGAAGAACTAATTGATGAGTTGGCTAGTTCTACAGTTTTTATTAAATTTGAACTCAGGGCTGGTAATAATCAATTAAGGGTGCAGGATGATGATATTTTTAAAATTGCATTTAAGAGTCATAATGGACACTATAAGTTTTTCAAGGTTGGATGAATGTTATTTTTAAGCCTTTACGTAGAAAATAGTTTTTGTCTTCTTTGATGACATCCTGGTATATAAGCAAATCCAAAACAGACCATTGGGTACATCTATCTAAGGTGTTTAAATTAATAAGGATCTATCTCTGTATGCCAAGAAAAGTAAACATAGCTTTATAATGGAGAAGGTTGAATATTTGGGTCATTTTATCTCTACTAGAGGTGTGGAGATAGAGGTTAGAAAGATCAATTCAATTGGAAGATGGCCAATTCCTGTGAAAGTGAAAGGGCTTAGGGTTTCTTAGGTCAAGCTGGCTATTACAAGAAATTTATTAAGAACTATTCTTGGATAAGTAAAGATTTGACTTATCAGCTAAAGAAAGGTGTTTTTCAGTAGAATCATAAAACCCAACAAACATTTGATACTCTCACACACGCTTTAATTTTTGCCCCTGTATTAGCATTACCAGACTTTAATAAGGAGTTTGTAGTTGAGACTGATGCTTCTAAAACTTGTGTAGCAACTGTTTTAATGTAGGATAACCATCCTTTAGCATTTATCAATAAGTCATTGAGGCCTAGGTGGCAGAAATTATCAGTCTATGATAAAAAGTTATTAGCAATTGTTTGTGTTGTTTATAAGTAGGAACATTACTTGACTGGAAATCATTTTGTAATCAAGACTGATCAGAAAGTTTGAAGTGGCTCTTGCAACAAAGAATATTTACTCAATTTCCACAGTTTTGGTAATCTAAGTTGATGGGATTTAATGATGAAATGCAGTATAAAGGAGGAAAAGAAAATCTGATGGCATATGCTCTCTCTAGAGTTTCAGGTTCTGAGATTTTATGTCTCGCTATGTTAGTAGTTCACTCTGATTTGGAACAGCTAATCAAAACCAGTTATAACATGGATAGTCAATTAATAATAGCTTTACATCAGTTACAACCAGGTAATATTCATCAAGAGTAGGAATCCAAACATGGTTTTCTCATCTAGTTGGTCCCGATGTTTAATTAAGGGTCACGATTATGAACTAGCAACACGGTTCAGTGGTAGGGGGCATGCTAGTAAGGAGCTTACTCTTAAAAGACTTAGAAGTTTGTGTTACTGGTCAGGTATGACTAAACGATGTCAGGTAATTGGTTAAAAATTGCATAGTATGACAGGCTTCAAATAGTGATAATAGTGTTTATCCTGGTCTTCTTCAACCTTTACCAGTGCCTGAAGATGTTTGGGTTGATATTTCCAAGGATTCGGGGTTGCCTAAATTTAATGGTAAAAAGGTTATTTTATGGTTGTGGACATGATTAGTAATTATGTTCACTTTATGGCCTTATCTCATAATTTTACTATTGTTCAAACGACACAAGTGTATTTAAATAGTATTTTTAACCTCCATGGATGGCCAAGGTCTATTATGAGTGATCGAGATCCAATCCTTCTTAGTCAGTTTTGGAAAGGTCTATTTGCTTTACATAAGACTGATTTTCTGCTTTCCTCTCTTTATAATCCTCAAACGGATGGTCAGACAGTAGTTGTTAATAGATGTTTAGAGGTATATTTGAGGTTTATGTGTTTTGATGTTCCTCAAGATTTGTCTTCTTGGTTACTACTGGTTGAATGGCCATCTGAGGTTGTTTATAATCAAGTTCCTCCTTTGCATTTACCTTACTTAACTAATGGGTGTTTCTTGAAGGCTGTTGATAGGAGTATGCAAAAAAAAGAGCTTCTGATTACTGATCTGAAAAGGCATTTTACAAGGGCTCAAGAAAGAATGAAGTATCAAGCTGGTGATTAAGTTTGCAGCCTTATATGCAGAAATCTATTCAAGTTAGGGCAAATCAAAAGTTGTCTCCTTAATACTTTGTTAGGAATATGTTGTATTTTTTATGACAATTCAGCAAAACACCTTAGTAGATTTAATTAAGTGTTTTTGTAGCTATCAATGGATAACCACACTTGTTCATTCGTTGATAGAGTAGATTATATTTGAATAAGTTTTTGTACCACATTTTTGTATACTGTAATTACTTAGAAGTTTAGAAGTTGATTGGAAATTCTAAGTCATGTTGACTACAAGAAAGATATGTAAAATAGGTTGGCTAATTGTAAATAGAAGATGCCTTGTTATTTTACATAAGTGAAAGAGTATCAACTTCTAAGGAAACACTTTAAACAGATAAACTACAAAGCCTCGACGGATGACTCAAGACACTTTGAAAGGATGATCCATTAGACACGCAATGAATAACTTAAGTGAAGTATCAATGGATAATGCTTAATTCTCAACGGATAACAGATTCAAATAGCAGTTGAAAGTGACTTGACAGTCACATGGGTTGATTGTATACAAAAGGAATGTGGCGGTCTGTTTGCAGATTTTAGAGAACAAAGAAACATTTCAATTTCCATTCTTAACTGAAGATATTCAAAGATGCTGGATAGAGAAATGGAGCAACATGGGAATAGACTTAGATTCTTGTTTTTACTGTTTGTCTTATTTATATGTAACTTGATAGTATATAAACCAAGAGTAGCAAGTGTTAATAATCGTTCGAACGAGTGAAAAAAGGGTTTGAACATAGAAATAGCTATTAGAAATTCCCTCTGCTAATCTTTGTAAACACTTGTAAGCAGTTGTGTGCATTTTTGCATCACAGAGTTTTCTAGTTTTTATGGTAGAAAGATTAATCCACCAAAAGGTTTGGAAACAGTCTTATTTATTTACTTTGTGTTTGAATACTTGAATTGTTTTAATCTGCACTACATCATATTCATTCACAGTTATATATATTCAAAAGAGTTTTTAAATTTCCAAAAGAAACCAGAATTCCATTTAACCCCCCTTCTATAATTATGTTGTTAGATTGTTAGGAAATAACAATTGGTATCAGAGCAAGCTCTTGACATACTAAGAGTTTAAAGATCTAAACAAACTAACAACATGAGTAAAAAGAATGTTGGAGTGAAGATCCCACTTCTGGATAAAGGCAACTATCATTACTGGAAAGTGAAGATGCACATTCATCTACTCTTTCAAGATGAAAGATGTGGTGCCCCAAAATCCGGGGTCAAGGATCTAAGAAGCCACGCCATCTTGAATCATGTATAATACTTATCTCGTACAATAATATATGAATACGCACACCTTTATGACCCCACACTTATCAACACACACACACTTACAGGTTATTGTCTTGGAAACGAGCAAATCGTTACTAGAGTATATCAATCCACAAGTGATTATTATTATGGTACCAAAAGTGATTAAGTCTTACCAGGGGTGTAACCTTTCTTTAAGGTTAGACCGACGACCAAATTTATGTTTCTTCATTATTATCTTACATAAGTTATACTTGTAAATAAGCCGGACTAAAAATAATTAAAAACCAATCCAGCTTATTCGATCTACCTGGGGTACTGCACCAAACATCCCATGGAATAACTGGCCATTTCCTACCCATTTCCTAGCCGTGAGTTTCATGATAGGCATCTTGATTCACTGTTGTGTTGTGTCAATTTAAGAAAATAAGTGTAAGTTATAATGCCCAACATAATAATGTACAGTATGAAAAGATTGTATGAGAAATTTATGGCTGATTCCATATACCATAAATATGTTTGTTTAGAAATAGTTCTTCTCGGTGATACACACCTTGTTTCAAAATAATTCTTTTATTGACTTATTAGTCTGCAAATACCTTAATGGTAAACCCAGCACCTAGTCTTAGTTTATGGTATTGCATCTCAATTCCAATTCGAAGAATGTAGGACATTCACCGGAGCCACCGCATATGATGATCAGTCGTAATACGGAAATCTGTAAACTTTTCTACTAGTAGAAAGAAGACACCTTCGTATCCCGCTTATCACCCCTGCCGCATTCGAGCAATGTGTCCCATTTCGGGTATGCACACACTTCACAGGTTCATGAGTACACGGAGTACCTTCGCATGCGGTACCTTTTCTAGTCTCCCTAGTACTCATCGTACTAGAGTCTACCCCTCCCAGTCCTTTGAAGAATCCTATAATATCTCGAGAACTCAAACCACATTGAAGTTCCCCAAGCGTTTTGCTTGTTGATAGAAAAAACTCATCTCATATGTATATATATATGTACTTCCGAGAATTTTCGGAGGAAGTACTAAGATAATGTGAGTTGACCGTTGTCAACATATAAATAAATAAATAAATAAATAAGGGGGAGTTTCTTTAAAAACTATATTCAAAATATTTAAAAGATGTCGATATAATATTTTCAACGATCTAAAATAATTAGAATTATTTTCTGAAACTCAGAAAATATTTAAATCAAGTCTTACTATTTTTAAATCATATTACATCATTTAATAAATATTTATTAATTAAATAATAAATAATAAATAATTAAACCTCAAATAATTATATTTTAAAAGAACATTTGAAACAATATTTCTCAACTAATTTATGTTTAAATAATTAAAGTAATCTTTAATAGATATAAGTAATCGAGTTTGAAATAAATAATTGTTGGAGAATACTTCTCCTATTTAAAATGAATATCCAAAATAATATTTATTGTTCAAGTGACTAAATATAGTTGAGGGAATACGATCTTTGGAAATCGTTTTAAATAAATTTTAGGTATTTAATAGTTCCGTAAGTGGACATCGAGTCCCTTGGAATAAAATAAGTACGGACTTTTGATCGTCCAAAACATCACCGGGATGATTCCCGTGTTTTCATTTAATAACTCCGGCCAACTCTCGGTCTTATGATTTATACATCACGCTTCATGGTAACGCTAAAATATTCTACGATATATACATCGTAAATTCAATTGTTACTGATGCGTACAAACTCAAAATGTTATTATCATGGAAAACATGATATTTTTATGAAAGACAGTAAAACAACTTTTCACAACACAACAGTATATGGAATCGTGTTCGTAAACTTTTCTAGATACTTTGAAGTGGAGGGTGCTCTAGGGTCCGCCCGGAAATCTATAATTATAAACAATTATAGTTTCGTTAGATTCCGTTCGTATTTACCGTTACTTGTACATACGCGATACTTATTAATCGTTCACGCAACTCACTTTACTCTTACTATCCCAATAAGTACAAGTACTTGTCATATTCGCTTTCTTTCCTAAATCCCTTATGTTCGTTAATGTCTTTTACATTTCGTCCCCCGGCTCCCCTCTCGATTCTTAAGGGCTTCTATTCGCGCGGTCTCGGCTCCAATATTTTTATAAAATTGAAAAATCCATATTTTTACTTGAAATTTTTATTACAATTAATAAACTATATTTCTTAATCTCTGTAAAAATGTCATAATTTTTTAATATTCTTAAGTCGATCATTTCTATTTCCAAAATCCAATCATTTCTATTTTTTAATATTTGATGAAATCAAAATCCAATCATAACAACCTTTTTCAAGAACCGAAGCCACAATCATTTGGAGTATCAACAGGAATATTAATTATATACGGAAGTATATGTTTTACTTTTAGAAGTAGGATATTTTTTTTAAAAATTGGGCAGCATTTCTTCTATATTATTGACTACCAGTCCGACTCAAGCCGGCACCAACAATCACCAAACCATCCACAATCTTATCAATCCACTCCTATCAACCAAACTCATCATCTCACTATACTTCAGAACATATCATGCTGATAACCACATATACTACTAACTTAACATAGCATACATCTTTTAATTGAACTAATGTCATAAACAAACAATTATTAATATAACCATACTTTTTCTCAATTCTTTCAGAATATTACAGGATATTACTAATGAACTTAAATTATCTTGTTATTTCTCAAAAACTTTATTTCACGATTCTTCTAACTTATCTTTTAAATCCAAGGGCTCTAATTAACAATTCATATCACTTATTCTTGTTCACAAATCCATCTTAATGATATCTTTTAATCTTATTTCTCACCAGTGATACTTGTATATAGTTACTTTTTAAGAATTATACTGCGCCCTTCAACTAATCACACAAATCCTCTATCATTGACAATATAAACTCATTTTCATTAGTTAACTTGTTCAGCTTCTGATAATCAACACATGGTCTTTAGTTAACTTGTTCAGCTTCTGATAATCAACACATGGTCTCAAGCAACATTATCATAATCTGTTAGAAATTCAATTAGTTTTAAAATATTTCTTCTTAAAAGATTTTTTGCAGTTGAATTACCATTCCTTTATCTCCACTTATGTTCTCGTACAAAACCTTTGTCGCTGGCTCATCTATGAGTGTTAAATTCACCATAACTCATTTACTTAAGTAATAGAACCTAACAATTCCTTGAAGAACACACTCAAAATTTATTCACAATTTTAAATTTTTCGTGACAAGAATTTCCCACATGATTAAGGTATGCTTCGTCTTCTCACATAGCAATCGCCAGTCTGGGTTATTATTAAGAATTACTTGGTCTTCTGTCATTGTCCCAAAATGCGTTTGCTTTGTCTGATATACACAACTGTACTTACGTATTTTATGATTAATTTACTTAATACGGTTCACTAACTATTCCATTTCATGCCAAAATCTTCTAACTCGAAGGGTATCGCGTTATTACAATCTAACGTACCGATGAAATACCCGTAATAAGACCATGTCTAGCAGATACCCATTTCTGATTTGATGTCTTTGTAGTAACCGCGTTATCTGTGTATCAATCTTTTTCTTTCACATAAATATCCACCATTTATTGGCTTGCAATCATATCTATACTCGACATATATCTGCTACACGAAACTATTCCACTCCTTTTAAAAAATCCATAGAATAGACTTCACACAAGAAGAGAATTTGGGTATATAATTTTGATTTGGAAGCTGTGTAAAGAATAATAGTGTAGCAAAACAAATGGAAAAATTTATAAGTCAATAAATCATGATTGAAAATGAAGAATAAGTGATAATTGAGATGTGAATGAGACAACCATATTTGTATTCAAGATGACCAGCCTTTCACCTATATGGAATACAACACATGATTAGTGAAAGAGATATGTCCTAAGTCCAATCATGTATGAGGATTTAGGAATATCTTTTATGTAATCTGTTTTGATTTCATTGATATTAATAATAGGCTTGTTTTGTTTTTATTGCGTGCTCTATCTATTTAAATGTTTAAATAAGATATACCACAGTTTAGAGTAAAGCTTTTTATGGATTGTGATGAGATCATAATAATGAGACCTAAAAGATGATAACTCTAAACTTAAATAGTTCCTGGTCGTAGGATTACTAACTGGTAATTAATAATCCGCAAAGATCGGTACATACTATACTTGCTTCATTATGAAGGATGTCTGTTCTCATAGACATTTGTGTGGTGACACTATAGCTAGTATGTAGGTGCTTATTATAGAATAAGTTCACTGAACATGACTCACACAGCTGAACAACTGATGGAGTTCACTCACGTGTCAGCAGTTGTTCACATAGTGATAGTTGTACAAGTATCCTTAGACTTGAGGTCATCATAGTAATCTTGTGTACACTGAACTATGCTTTGGTTTAGTTCTTAGTCTCAAGGGACAATTATAAGGGCTCTACTGGGTATAGGAATTTGTACACGAAGATAGTGTATGATCAATAAAGGATCTACCCCTTCCAGTGTAGGAAGAGAATGTTCAATGCTGGTCCACTTATGTTAGTTCAGGAATCTCTGGCCAGAGTGAATGAAATTAGAAAGGAGTTTCTAATTTACATTAAATAGAACTAAGCATATTGAATGAGAAAGCAAGTGATTAAATAAGATAGGCTTGACACAAGTTCCATGCCTTGTATTTAATCGTGACATTGCAGGATAGAAGGGATTAATTGTACGGTAACTACTCACTGAATAGGTTCTTGGTATTCTAAGCAGTGAATTCGTATTATCCGGATAGTCGCGATATGCTGAGAAGTATCCCTCACGATGTAGAATAAATATGATTAATTAATTAATCATATTTAATGAATCAGAGAATTTATATAAATAATGATAAAATAGTTTTATTATTATTTATTTCTACTACCGGCTTAATATTGAACCTACAGGGTCACACCATAAAAGAGAATGATTTAATGGTGGAGGAATTAATTAATAATGGCTGATAATTATTTATTTATGAAATAAATAATTAATTGAAAATTTTAATAATTGATTAACTGAGATTTAATTGATTATAAATTAATTAAGAAAAGGTTCTTAATATTATTAATTAAGAATTTAATTTTTGAAAATTAAATCAAGTGAGAGAATTATTTCTGAAGAGTTTAGAAAAAGGATTAATAATTAAAAGGTGTTTTAATTATTAGTGAGAATAATAAAGGGTTAATAATAATAATATTTTATGGGAAAATTTTCAGCTGAAAATTTTGCCTATAAATATACTATTATAAACCCTATTTTTTCCTCAACCAAAAAGATTTACAAAACCCTAATTCTCTCCATCTCCTCCTCCTTCATTACATCATTTTCTTGGTGGATACCGGTGGAGTGCTTCACACTTGAGGAGCAGCTGCTAAGGATCTCCATTCATCGTTCTTGGATCGCTATTAAAGACCTCCATCTTTCCATTAATGTAAAGCTTCTTAAGGTAAACAAACTGAACTACGAATTAAGTATTATTTTTCACATGGATCCTGCAGAGGGTTTCGGTTTTTTTAAGATTAAATTTACGTTTCGCTTCATTTATGTGCTAAAAACCCTTCAATGACATCAGAGCTACTTGCGAAAAGTTTTTAATTCATTTATGTGTTTAACTGTTTTCGATATATGAGCATGTACGTGATTCGCCATGATTTGATGTTGATATAATATGCTTATATATGTATGGTTTTGAATATATGATATTCATGTGAGTTGTATAATCATAAGATGATTATGTAATATGTATATATACTGATATATACATGATTTATGTTTGTTCTAATTATGAGAATCATATTAGAAACGGATTCTGAATTGGCTGCTGCAGATTTGCTGAAATCTGGGTCTGGTGTCCGATTTACGCAAACGAATACGTTATTCCATAGGTAAACGAGCGTCTGAATAAAACTGATAGCTAAATCTATCAACGACTCGTCTGTAAGGCGTTTGACGTCGTTTACTGCCCGTAAACAATGATTCTTGTTTTTCTGATTTGATTCTGATTTTTCTGATTTTTGTCATATTTTCTTTTTATGATTAGATCATGGATAATATGATATGTTAAGATCAGATTATGTGTTTTAACATGATTTTATGTGTTGTATGAGCATGGTGGATGGTTATGGCCTTTCGACCTTAGTGTAATGGTTTTGGTTTTGGTTTTAAATACGACTTGCATGTCGTCAATCTTTGTAATCATAAATCTCGAATGTAACTCGAGTTATTCTTGTAAGTTCATTAGATTAGTTTATTTTCAATCATGTAATGTAATTGAAGACTCAAGAAGGCTATCCAATGGAGGTGATACAAAGAAGAAGACGAGGCATACAAGAAGTCTAAACAAAGAAAAAGACTTATGTAATAAGTAGTTGTATTTATTTCCATCACCATATTAGATTGACCTTGATCTTTATCATGAGCTTGATAAAGATCACATCGGATGGGGCCATAACCAAACACATTTACTCTATTGCACTTTACATTTACTTGTTTATTTAATTTTATATATGAGATAAATGCATATGTTTACCATGCGATGATAGATTTAGGTGAACTTAAATCATTATAAGGTGTGCTCTAGAAAATCTAGAATATGAATCGTTTCTTGCCTTAACAATAAATATGATGAATACGATCATGAGATTCTTGTGTTTATGAAACACGTAATTGAATATGAATTTTCAATATTGAGAGAAAAGATGATTCTGTCAACAACAGATTTCTATCTGTAAGAAAGGGTTATTAAGTGACGCCTCTTGACAATGCTCCACCCGATCTGGGAATCATCTGATTATCGATTATTGATTTGAAATACTTAATTTATAAGAAAGAATCTCTTTATAATATGATTATGATTGTAACGTAATATAATCCCTCTAAAATTAAATAATATCAAGTAGTAATTGGCCAATGACACAACGGGCTTGTGTCAGTCATAGCCTTCCAACATGGTAGAAAGTGGTTCTTATTTTTAAATCATTGTCGTTTCGTGCTACAGCCGAGGGCTTTGATGTTAAAATAAGAAATACTTGTCTATTACATAGGGATGTGTACATTGAATTAGAATCTAAAGGTCGGTACGTGCTACAGCCATGAGCCGTTGGAGACTGATTCAATTGTACGGAATGTTGGGTTAGACTTGACTTAGAATATTGAGTTTATCGTGCCACAACCGTGACTCAATTATTCAAGAGGGTAAACTGGAAGGCATATGTTATAGCCTATTTGTTTATTCGAGGATTTAACTCAACTCAAATAAGAATGTAATAAGTAAATAGTGGATCTATCGTCAGAGAGATCTCACAGAGTAACATATGTCAAAGGATTAAGTAACATTGTTCATCTACAGACTTGATGACTTAATTCACTGGAAGAAGCTCAAGAAATTGATCAAGCCTCAGTGATATAAATCAAGATTGTGGATTTAATCAAGTGACAGAGATCTCGTCAGGGTATCAATTAATTACAAGGATTTAGTCTGAAGAAAATTAAGAGTGTCAAGGTCAAGGCATGAAGAAACGTCACGGAAGTTAGTCACTCATGAACCAGACAGTATATCGAGTGTCAACATTGAAGTGGTGGAATTGATTCGTAATTGACAGTGATTTTCAGAAGATTTTCAGAGGAATGGTTGCTGCTCAAGATTTGTATTAATTCTCTATTAATTAATTAAGCCATATAATTTAATTAAGAAAATAAATTAAATCTGCAAAGATTAATTTATTGATTAATTGAATTAATTGATTAATTAATTCAGAATTATTATTTGATTAAAATCTGTTTTAATCCAGCAAGACTATCTTTTATATTAGGAAGACAATCGGTATGACAATCAATAGTCATACCGAATGTCATGCTAGTTCATTTGGATTGTCTTGCCGAAAGTCCTACCAGTTCAAATGGATTGTCATGCCAGTTCATTTGATTGTCTTGCCGAAAGTCTTGCTGATTCAATTGGATTGTTTTGTTTACTTAAACAACAGAAAGCAGATCATTTTCAACAGAACACAGCATTGAATATTCAACAGAAAAACACAGAACAAGAGAACCTGCAGAGAAATTATTGCAAACTACACAGATCATTTATTTCTAGTATTTATTGTTAAATCCAATCCACTAGAAATACTTTTCTTGTGCTTGTGTAACTATCTAGCGGATCGAAATCCCTAGAACTTAATCTCAAATCGCTTTTAGCACTTGATCTTTTTTATTGCAAAAATAGAAAAAGTTCATGTCGAATTTATTCTAGATTTGTAATAATTGATTTGAGATTAATCCCTTGTAAACGATATCGTTGTTGTAACACCTTTCAAGTTTAATAATAGTTTTATTTAACTTGAATTTTGTTTCACCTTTTTATTCCGCATTTTATTCGATTAAACGGTATTGTTTGTATTCAACCCCCCTTCTACAAACATATTGGGACCTAACATAAACTTATATTAGGGAATAACATAAGATGTAATTGACAAGAGTTGTCTGCCTATTGAACATCACATGACGTTTCGTGCCACAGCCGAGGTTGTGTGATGGAATGTAGGATCCTTATTCCCACTAGCATTATGAATGCTTAATTTTTACTTAGGGGGTTGAAAAAAAATTAGATAAACTAGTGGAAGACACTTATGAATAAAGACCCAATTCATATAGTGTTTTGAAATGAAATTGAATATTTGCTAAGTGTTGTTATGTGTTTATCATTTACAAATTTACTATATTCATCATGTCTTCTGCACTATCACTCCGGAGCATACTAGATGCTCACAAGTTGACTGGTCCTAATTTAGCTGTTTGTTTTCACTGTAACAAGTTGGGGCACTGGAAGAGGAACTGCAAGGTTTACCTTGCACAATTGAAGAAGAATAAGGGTAGTAAGACTACCGCTTCTGATTCAGGCATGTTCATGATCGAAGTTAATATGTCACTAGGTCAAATTTCTACTTGGGTATTAGATACCGCCTGTGGTTCTCATATTTACAATTCGTTGCAAGGACTAAAGGGAAGTAGGACTCTTGAAAAAGATGAGGTGATTCTACATATGGGCAATGGAGCAAGGGTTAAAGCCATATCTGTGGGATCATTTAGTTTACATATGACTACGGGCAAGACTATTATTTTGAATAATTGTAATTACGTTCCCTCTATTGTGAGGAATATTGTTTCTATTCCTATGTTGGATGTGGATGGTTTTTCATTTATTATTAAGAATAATGAATGTTCTATCCTTAGAGAT
This sequence comes from Apium graveolens, assembly GCF_009905375.1. NCBI lineage: Eukaryota > Viridiplantae > Streptophyta > Magnoliopsida > Apiales > Apiaceae > Apium > Apium graveolens. The sequence continues at coordinate 161,938,151 of NC_133654.1, read as the reverse complement.
AATGTTCTTTTTGGACGTGGCATTTTAAATAATGGTCTGTATGTATGTGACGTAGAGCATGATTTACTTCAGATTGAACAAACTAATAAAAGAAAATGAGATGATGAAAATCTGACCTATTTATGGCACTGTAGGCTAGGTCATATTAGTGAAAATAGACTGCGGACATTACATAAGGAAGGGTTACTTGACCCCTTTGATTTTGAATCATATCCTACATGCGAGTCTTGTCTATTGGGTAAAATGACCAAATCTCCATTTAGTGGACATGGAGAGAGGGCTGCAGATTTGCTATGATTGGTACACACAGATGTATGTGGACCAATGTCTACGCAAGCCATGGGTGGATTTTTGTACTTCATTACTTTCATAGATGATAGATCTAGATTCGGATATGTGTATTTGATGAAACATAAGTCTGAAGCCTTTGAAAAGTTCAAAGAATATAAACATGAAGTGGAGAAACAACCAGACACAGTATTATAACTCTTCGATCAGATCGAGGTGGTGAATACTTGAATGGAGAGTTTCTAGATTATCTCAAAGAAAATGGTATAGTCTCCCAGTGGACTCATCCATATACTTCACAGTTAAATGGGGTATCTGAAAGGAGAAATCGAACTTTGTTAGACATGGTTCGGTCCATGATGAGCTATGTGAATCTTCCAGTATTCCTATGGAGTTATGCATTGGAAACCTCGGTATATTTACTGAATAAGGTGCCTTCCAAATCTGTTCCTCAAACACCATATGAGATATGGAAAGAAAGGAAACCGAGTCTTAAACACGTTAAGATTTGGGGATGTCCAGCTTATGTCAAGAAAGTTGACACTGATAAGCTGGAATCTCGATCCGTAAAATGTAATTTTGTGGGATATCCTAAAGAGACTTTGGGGTATTACTTTTACACCGATCATCGGGTGTTTGTCTCCAGACATGCTACCTTCATGGAAAAGGAGTTTATCCTTGAAGGAAATAGTGGGAGCAAAATTGAACTTGATGAAGTTCAAGAAGCACAAACTACTACGGATCAAGTGGAAACACCTGTTAAGACTGAACAACCTTCTGTGGAACAGCCCATTCGTACGACAGGGATAGTGTCTCGCCAACCTGAGAGGTATTATGGCCTTCTCATTGAGAATGACAATGAGTTGTCAATCATTGATGATGACAACCCTGTGACCTATAATGAGGCTATGCGTAGTATTGACTCAGAGAAATGGCATAGTGCCATGAAATCCGAAATGGAATCTATGTATACCAACCAAGTATGGACTCTGGTTGAGGCGCCTGAAGATGTTAAGCCTATTGGGTGCAAGTGGGTATACAAAAGAAAGATTGGAGCAGATGGCCAGGTGGAGACCTATAAGGCCAGGCTCGTGGCAAAATGATTCAAACAAAGGCAAGGGATTGACTTTGATGAAATTTTTTCGCTTGTAGCCCTGTTAAAATCAATTCGAATTTTGCTTGCGATTGCTGCTTACTACGACTATGAGATCTGGCAAATGGACGTGAAAACGGCCTTCCTCAATGGGGAACTTGAGGAGGAAGTGTATATGACATAGCCAGAGGGTTTTCTTTCCAAGGGAAATGAACACCTAGTGTGTAAGTTGCTGCGAACCATATATGGTTTAAGGCAAGCTTCTCGTAGATGGAACATCCGTTTTGATGAGACAACCAAAGAGTTTGGTTTTATCAAAAACATAGATGAACCATGTGTCTACAAGAAGGTTAGTGAGAGAGCGGTAACATTTCTTGTATTGTATGTGGATGACATACTTCTTATAGGAAATGATATACCGATACTACAATCAGTCAAAGTATGGCTATCAAAGAACTTCACCATGGAAAACTCCAAAAGAGGTCTCATACCGATGAGCCATGGAGTGTCCCTTTCCGAAAAAATGTCTCCTAAGACACCTGAGGAAAGAGAGCGTATGAGTAAGATTCCTTATGCTTCAGCAATAGGATCTATCTTGTACGTGATGTTGTGTACAAGGCCTGATGTTGCTTATTCAATTAGTGTGACGAGCAGATATCAGTCCAATCCAGGTGAAGACCACTAGAAAGCAGTGAAAAACATCCTTAAGTACTTGCGAAGGACTCAGGACATTTTTCTTGTTTTTGGTGGTGAATATGAGTTGAAAATAGAGGGTTATACTGACTCTAGTTTTCAATCAGAAAGTGATAGCAAATCCATGTCAGGGTACGTGTTTACTCTGAATGATGGTGCAATTCAGATTGTTGAAAGAGGAGATGTCAACGTCGAGAGAGTTGACACACATAACAATGTGGCAGACCCACGCACAAAGCCACTTTCTCAGAGTCACTTTGATCGTCATAAAGACAAGATGGGTATTAGATACCAGAGTGATTGGCTTTAGTACAAGTGGGAGATTGAAAGAGATATGTCCTAAGTCCAATCATGTATGAGGATTTAGGAATAACTTTTATGTAATCTGTTTTGATTTTATTAATATTAATAAAAGGCTTGTTTTGTTTTTATTGCGGGCTCTATCTATTTAAATGTTTAAATAAGATATACCACAGTTTAAAGTAAAGCTTTTTATGGATTGTGATGAGATCATAATAATGAGACCTAAAAGATGATAACTCTAAACTTAAATAGTTCCTGGTGATAGGATTACTAACTGGTAATTAATAATCCACAAAGATCGGTACATACTATGCTTGCTTCATTATGAAGGATGTCTGTTCCCATACACATTTGTGTGGTGACACTATAGCTAGTATGTAGGTGCTTATTATAGAATAAGTTCACTGAACATGACTCACACAGCTGAACAACTGATGGAGTTCACTCACGTGTCATCAGTTGTTCACATAGTGATAGTTGTACAAGTATTCTTAGACTTGAGATCATCATAGTCATCTTGTGTACACTGAACTATGCTTTGGTTTAGTTCTTAGTCTCAAGGGACAATTATAAGGGCTCTACTGGGTATAGGAATTTGTACACGAAGATAGTGTATGATCAATAAAGGATCTACCCCTTCCAGTGTAGGAAGAGAATGTTTAATGCTGATCCACTTATGTTAGTTCAGAAATCTCTGGCCAAAGTGAATGAAATTAGAAAGGAGTTTCTAATTTACATTAAATAGAACTAAGCATAGTGAATGGGAAAGCAAGTGATTAAATAAGATAGGCTTGACACAAGTTCCATGCTTTGTATTTAATCGTGACATTGCAGGGTAGAAGGAATTAATTATACGGTAACTACTCACTGAATAGATTCTTGGTATTCTAAGCAGTGAATTCGTATTATCCGGATAGTCGCGATATACTGAGAAGTATCCCTCACGATGTAGAATAAATATAATTAATTAATTAATCATATTTAATGAATTAGAGAATTTATATAAATAATGATAAAATAGTTTTATTATTATTTATTTCTACTACCGGCTTAATATTGAACCTACAGGGTCACACCATAAAAGAGAATGATTTAATGGTGGAGGAATTAATTAATAATGGCTGATAATTATTTATTTATGAAATAAATAATTAATTGACAAATTTAATAATTGATTAAATGAGATTTAATTGATTATAAATTAATTAAGAAAAGGTTCTAAATATTATTAATTAAGAATTTAATTTTTGGAAATTAAATCAAGTGAGAGAATTATTTCTAAAGAGTTTAGAAAAAGGATTAATAATTAAAAGGTGTTTTAATTATTAGTGAGAATGATAAAGGGTTAATAATAATAATATTTTGTGGGAAAATTTTCAGCTGAAAATTTTGCCTATAAATATACTACTATAAACCCTATTTTGCCTCAACCAAAAAGATTTACAAAACCCTAATTCTCTCCATCTCCTCCTCCTTCATTACATCATTTTTTTGGTGGATACCGGTGGAGTGCTTCACACTTGAGGAGCAGCTGCTAAGGATCTCCGTTCATCATTCTTGGATCGCTATTAAAGACCTCCATCTTTCCATTAACGTAAAGCTTCTTAAGGTAAACATACTGAACTACGAATTAAATATTATTTTTCGTATAGATCCTGCGGAGGGTTTCCCTTTTTTTAAGATTAAATTTACGTTTTCGCTGCGTTTATGTGCTAAAAACCCTTCAATTAGGTGGCGTCCCACCCGACTCTACATCATTTCGACAAAGTGTCACACCATAACACTGCTTGTCTCGATTAGGAGAAATATCTTAAAGGAAGAATAATTTGAAAATGGAGTCAATAGTCTCTTCTGCTTTATTGCCTCGTTGAACGAATTAAAGAAGAAGTTTATATTTATTCAAGGATTAAGAAGAATATACACTATCATGTTATAGAAAAGAATGATACCGTTGCTCGCCATCCATGTTCATCACTCTAATAGTTTGACCATGATCGCGTTTTTACAAAATTTACAGTCATAACTTCTAACTTCGTCTATGCCGTGTATAATAACCATTGATTATGCAACATCTCGACTCCGTCAATGGGAAATATTATTCTTCTTCAATCATCTAGATGATTCCCTTGTTTTCTTCAATCATCCTCGGGCTTTGTTGAGGTCAACAAACCTGTTTAAACTTTAATAATTTCATGAATTGGGTAAATAATGTTTTTGCACGTCGATTCAATTATTAATATTATTAAACAAGGTTTGCACTTTTCTTTCACAGAAAACTCTAAATTCTCTATAATAATGGGTCTACTTGGCCCTCTGAACTAACAATACTGAGTTTAGATCAACCATTCTTCCCGGTAATCTACTACTTATAATAACAAGAACTCAACTAGTAATTTGACAACCAAATTTTAAAACTCATTTTAAATAAAGATCTTTTAGAAATTTATTAAAAAATCTTTTTCGAATTGAAAATCGCATGCATGGTCGTCATTACTATATGAGTTGTTTGTTATTCTCATAATCCAATTAATGAGGTACCTAATTAAAGAAATAACCACATAAGGATCCATTCACCTTGATATATCTTCTACTTCTCCTCAGGTTCCTTTCTCATTCATTAGTCAGCGATAACTACATTTACCGCTGCATACTATCTTATTCATGATTCTAACTTTAATGATGACATCTAATACTATCTTTGATGTTCCCATGTCGTTCTTGTTGTCATAATTACCACCAATTAACAAAATTCAACGTTTTATTCGCAGATAAAATTGTATCTTCTTGCTAGTCTTAAATACACCTAGTATGGTAGATGCCATTCCTTGCGCGGCGCCCAAAAAGTGATAAAAAACTTTTTGCAACAGTGGGGTCCTTAAAACTTGCAACTTTGGCTCTCCGTCAGCTTCAATTGACCCGTTACCTCTAGCCTAGGGCTTGTCATACTAAACAATTCTAAGTTGGATCTTACTAAAACTCATCTATCTTTCCTTATATGAAGTTCCTATAAGAATAAATCTCCCTTTCCTTTAAAACCGCATGAAAAGCTGGGTGATTTACCCAGTCTCCGTTGAGCTGTCGACTCTTCACAATTATAGGATCTGGAAATTAAATATATCTATAGCGTCAATATATATGCCTTACGCTTATCTTATCAATATCCTGACTTACTAATCCATATCGAATCTGCTAATCCTAATTCGCACTTAAAATGAGTATACAAAGGGTATTTCCTATCTTATATGGCATGTTACTCTTATTTTACTTCCACCTATTCTTATTTCAGGGACCAATAACCTGTTGTTCAGATACGAACAAGTTATGGTATGAAACAAGAATCTAACCTTCTAAAATCTATCACAACTAAATAAAAGTTTATTACCTCTGTACTAACTCCCTTATCTTATTCATTCTAACATCTCCATCCTCTTGCAGCTGATATCTCTCTAATTCACAAAGAAAGAGTGAGCCAAAAATGCCCAGCAAGTATCATAACTAATTTCCAAGTATCAATATCAAAAGAATTTTTCGGACATAATCTTTAAATAATTTATAAACATTTTTATGTATTTGAAGTAGTTGAGCGAATAAACATTGGATTTATTAGTCCTTAATCATAAATCAAAAGTGACGAGCAATTTACTGATTCATCTTTTAAATCAGATCTTTGTCCGATTTTGTAATCATAGAACTTTTCAAGAGGGAATGCCGTTAATGGCAATCAATAATAAATTAGACTGGACACTAGATCAACGTTCACACTCATATCCTGCTGATCAGTTAGGATATAGTGTAGATCTATACCTACCAGTATAGATCCATTCGGGTACCCAGTCACTATTGCCCAATATCAGGGGTCCAGTACATCCCCGACCCTTAGGGTCCAGTCCATTCCTGGCCCTATCGTAACCATCCAGTCTGTAGAGTATTTTGATATCAAATCATTTTGATTTCAAAATATCCCGATTCAGTGTTCACAAATAACCCGGAATAATATGTATTTGCTCAAGAGATCAATCAATAATAAATGAACAATAATGAAGGGTAATTGCATAATTAAGAGTAATTACAGCGAAATATAAAACGGTTAACTATTCTGAACTTAGAATATGAAAGAAATACTTAAAGTATATCAGAAGAAAGTTTAGGAATATTTGCCTTTGGCATTTAGCAATAACACGGTCATCTTAGTCTGATGTCTCATGATCCTACTATCTTTCTATTTCAATATGCTGCCCCCGCGATTGATAGAAGCTAGATACTCGGTACTACTCTATTACATTCTTATCCAATGTCTGCCTCCTATCATCTTGAACAATTCGCATCTTGCAGAGCTTTTCTTACTGAATGTAAGGTTATTTTTGAACCGACATCGGGACTTGGGTCTTTCGTCTGAATCTGAAAATTTGCAGCGGCGGGCGAAACAGAGACAACAGGGAAGAGAACGGGGCATATGGGAAGAAAAAGAAAAGAGAGATATGAGAGAGAGACACGGAGAGGTTCGAGAGAGGGAAGAAAGAGAGGAGAGAGACCGAGAGATTTAGAGATTGAATGAGAGAGACAGGAACATGAATTGGGAGAAAAAGGATAAGCACAATCGTATATATCTGATTTATGATTGTATCTATTCTTTTTTTTCCGAACCTGGATTTACTCCGTATTTTGCAATTAAACGAGCAATTGTAAGGTAAAAATAACCCGAAAATTTACGAGAATAGCCTTAAAATTCTCTGAATAATTTAAACTTAAGAAAATATGAATTTTGCAATTTTTGAGGCATTCTGAAATTTAATACCGAATTTTTACTTTAATACAATCAGAAAATCATTTTGGGTTAAATAATTGATGAAATATTAATTTCTAAAATTTAGAAATTCCCAAAAATAATTATTGAAATTATAAAATTATTAAAATAATTTTAGAGACAATTTCAATATTTATGAAAATAAATCTTTAATTAAATCACTTTTAAAAGTGAAAACAAAATAATACAACTCAGTATTTAATAATACAATTAATCCCCAAACACCTCAGAGTCACACCCAACTAATAATAAATACAACACTCTGCTGACAGAACCATAACATATTTTATTTATTTAATAATTCCATAATTACACTTATATATCGGATTCGAAAATAGATTGCTTAGCCGCTAGGAAACTATAAAAATGATACAGTTTGATACCAAATTTAGATAATTATCAAAACCAAGCTTATTTTAAAACACCTTACGAGAAGATAGTATAAAAATATCTCGTCTCTCGAGAATACGGGTTTTATTGATCTACCGAAATGACAATCGTATCGAAAATTTTACGTCGGGACTCGTTCGGGTCAAACCGTACCCCGGATCGAAAAAGTCAAAACACGGAAAATATTCAGAATAATCAGATTAGGTTAGAAAAGAGTTTTATGAAGAGTTTTGGGTTGTAAAAACGCAAAAATGGTTGAAGTTTGACGATTCTTGGCTGTATAAGTTCTATAATTACTGAGAAAATATTTATTAATCCATAAATCTCTATAAAATCATATAATAACCTAAAAATTATCAGAAAAATACCAAAATTATCTATATTTTATTCTGGATAATCAAAAATTAAAATACCCATATTTTATCATATATATACATCCAAACATCAATATCAAATATCAAATAATTCACCAAAAATTCTCATAATAATCATATAATAATTAGTTATTTATAAAAATAATTGTACGATATTTCCTGGATATTACAGTTACTATTCATCAACCGTTTTACAAAGTCTCAAAAATTCGAGTTATTACAAAAGATATGTTGACTGCATAGAGAAAGGGCCTCATGTTGAAGGAGTTGTTAAAATGAGAAAGTAGTCCCAAAGCCAAAGCCAGAATTGACAGATGAAGACATTGAACAAGTTCATAAAGACAAAAAGGCCATAAATATTCTGTTCAATGGTCTTGATGGAGATATGTTTGACAATGTTATTAACTGCAATACTGCCAAGAAAATTTGGGACCAAATCCAAGTACTATTTGATGGAACTGAGCAAGCAAGAGAAAACAAGATGCAACTCCTCATACAACAATATGAACATTTACATTTTGAAGATGGTGAGTCATTGTGTGACATTTTTAGTAGATTTCAAAAACTACTAAATGGTTTAAAGTTGTATGGGAGGATCTACCAAACTAATGATTCAAATCTAAATTTCCTGGGGCCTCTAACAAAAGAATGGAAGCCAATGACGGTCTATTTCATAAATTCTCAGGAATATAAAGAATTTACTCTAGAGATACTGTATGGTATCTTAAAAACCTATGAGCTGGAAATGGAGCAGGATGAGCTGTTGGAGAAAGGAAGAGAGAAAGGTGGATATGTTGTATTAGTAACTGAACAAGAGAGAGGCATAGAGTTAAAGGTTGAAGTTGTGGATTATGCACCAAACTCAAGGATTTGTGAAGGCAAAGGAAAATGGCTAATGTTGAGAATGAAGATTATCCTAGTCAGGATGAAATGGAGGACATAGATGATCATCTGGCTTTCCTATTACGAAGATTTTCCAAGCTCAAAAAGAATTTTGGAGCAACCAAGCCAAACAGAAACATGGTGGACAAGTCAAAATTCAAATGTTTCAATTGTGGCTTGAGTGGTCATTTTGCCAATAAATGCAGAAAGCCTAATTATGAGAAAATGAGGTTTGAGCCAGTGGATTATAAAAGGAAATACTTTGAATTGCTCAAACAAAAGGAAAAGGCTTTCTTGACTCAAAAAAATGACTGGGCAGCAAATAGGGAAGATGAAGATGAAGAAACAAGCTATGTCAACCGAGCTGTAATGGCCAAATCAAATGAAGCAGAAGCCAGTTCCTCAAGCAATCACTACAAACCTGCACACCTTTCTAAAGATGAGTGTAATGATGCCATACATGACATGTCTATAGAATTATATCACTTGCGTGTTACACTTAATTCACTCACTAAAGAAAACAATAGAATTAAAAATAATATTCAATTTTTAAGTGAGAGAAATGTTATGTTAGAAACTCAATTTATTCAGGTTGAGAAACTGAAAATAGAGTGCAAGATTACAAAGGATGATCTGACTGAATCTTTGAAGAAAGAGGAAATTTTAAGAAAGTAGCTCGAACGTGAGGAAGAGGTGATCAAGGCTTGAAAATCATCAAGGAATGTAAGTGCCCAAATTTCCAAGGTTCAAGAAATTGACTCTTTCTGTGAAGAAGCCTGGAAAAATAACAAGATGAAACTAGACCCTGTATTGGTTGAAGGTTTATCAACGGATGTGAAGTCAACAAATGATGAAGCTTAACTGTCAAAAGCTAAAAGTGAATATTCGTTGAAATAAAAGGATGCACATCCGACGATAGAAAAGAAACTAATTAGCAAAGCCAAGCTAGCTAAGTTGAATGAGAAATATGGATCAGTTTCTAAGAACTTTGTTACAGGAAAATCAAGTCGAGTCAAGGATATAAAGAGAGTGAATATGGGGCATTTGTCAATGAAGCAGTTGAGTGACAGATTGGAGAAAATTGAGGTCAAGGCAGATTCTAAAAAGAAAAATAACAGGAATGGAAAATTAGGACTTAACAAACATAACAACTACAAACCTGATAAATATGCACCTAGAAAGACTTGTGTGAAGTGTGGTAGTGGTAATCATTTATCTGTTAATTGCCAATCAGTAATGCCTACACCCATGTTTGCACCTCCCTCTTTTCCCAACATGCCCATATTACCAATGAATGTCATGCCTAGTATGCCTGCATAGAATTTAAATGCACAATTTGTTAATATGCCATTTGCATAAAATCCTTATTATGCTGCATTTAATATGCCTCAAATGCCATTTAGCATGTCTTGCTGGAATAACATGTTTGCACAATATATGTCATATCATGTTAATCAAAATGTGCATGATAATTCTAAAATTGATCAAGGGATTCACAGTCAATCCCCTAAGACTAAGGCTGATCCCTAATCACCTAAGTCTGATGGTGGAAAACCTAAGAAACCTAAGAAAAAGGCTAACAAGGCAGGACCCAAGGAAACTTGGGTACCAGAATCAACTTGATTTGATTTTGATATGTGCAAGGAAATAGAAAGAGTCTTTAGTATCTAGCTAGATAGTGGATGTTCACGGCTTATGACTGGAGACTCTACCTTGCTCACTAAGTTCAAGGAGAGAGCTGGCCCATGTATTACTTTTGGAGATGACAACAAATGGTATATTGCGGGATATGGCTTGATTTCAAAAGATAATCTCATCATTGAAGAAGTTTATCTAGTGGATGGACACAAACAAAATCTTTTGAGTATTAGCCAGCTATATGACAAAGGCAACTCTGTAATTTTCAATTCTAAAGCTTGTGTTATTACCTGCAAGAAAAATAGTAAAGTGGTTCTCACTGGAGTGAGAAAAGGAAATGTGTATCTATCTAACTTCAACTCATCTAATGCAGATTCTATTACTTTTCTTTTTAGCAAAGCAAGTGAAGATGAAAGTTGGCTATGGCACAAGAAGCTATCTCATTTGAACTTCAAGACTATGAATGAATTAGTCAGGAAAGACCTAGTAAGAGGCATTCCTCAAGTTGAGTTCTCAAAGGATGGATTGTGTGATGATCATTAAAAATGCAAAAAAATTAAAGCATCATTCAAAAGGAAGCTTGAATATACAATTGAAGAACCACTATAATTATTGCATATTGATTTGTTAGGACCAGTAAATGTGTTATCAATTTCAAAGAAGAGATATTTCCTAGTGATTGTAGATAATTTCTCAAAGTTCTCTTGGACATATTTTCTTCAATCTAAAGATGAAGCTAGTGAAATCATAATAAATCATATAAGAAAAGTCAACAATCATCCTGATCTCAAAGTTAAAAGAATTAGGACAGACAATGGAACTGAGTTCAAGAATTCTGCAATGAGATTATTCTTTGAAGAAAATGGGATCATGCATGAGTTTTCAGCAGCAAGGACTCCACAACAAAATAGAGTGGTGAAAATAAAGAATAGATCTCTAATTAAAACTGTAAGAACCATGCTAGAGGAATCAAATTTACAAACTTATTTTTGGGCCGAAGCTGTCAATGCTGCATGCTACACTCAGAATATTTCTTTGGTCAATCAAGCAAATTGCATGACTCTTTATCAATTGTACAAGAATAGGAAGCCAACACTGAACTTTCTTCATTTTTTGGTTACAAATGCTACATTCTAAGGAATCAAACTCAGCAACATGGAAATTTTGATGCCAAAGCAGATGAAGGTATCTTTGTTCGATATGCAGATGGAAAAGCATATAGAGTGTGATAACCGGTAAATATTTGAATTATTTTTATAAGTAAGATATGTATATTCATAAATATTCTGTGATATAATGCCAATTATGCGGATTCATTATACATATTGTGTATAATTTTGTTGTATGGCATTGCGAGTGTTGCTGGAATTTTTTTTTAGCATATAACTTTTCTACGCGAGTAAGATTTTTGGTACGTGATTAAATAAGTAGCGTCATTTGATAATATATGAATAGTTGCGACTACATGATTAAATAATAATTGAGATTCTCGCGATTTAGTGATATTTGAATAGTTGCGATTAGGCGATAAATTATATTCTAATATTATGGAATTGAGTCAATTTACTTGCAATTGCTTGTATAATTTATAATGTGTTAATTATATTTTACATGACTTATTTATTAGTTTGATAATGTTAGAAAACTTTTTAATATAATTTTTTTTTGTCCGAAATTTTTGAAAATAATTTTATTAAACTTTTAAAATCTCATAGTATTTATGGTATTAATCTTGTGATTTATGGATTTATATTTTAATTACTGAAACTCATTATTTTTAATCATACTTTTAATAGTTATTAAATTACAAGTGAACCCTTGCATGCAAATTCCACCCAAATAGAAATCAAGGGTAAGACCAACCTTTCACCCTCCACTAACTCCATTTGACCAACTAAATGACCCATAAAACCCTGCATGCAAATCTTGCTAGTAGTAGAAGAAGGATAGAATGGTAAAAAAAACTCAACCTACTACTTGGATGAAACAAAAGCTAGTCAAAGCACTCAACCTCACATCATTTTTCTCACCACACACCACTCCATTATCTCCTCTCCATACTCCCTCTCGGCAGCGCCCTAAAACCCTCCCCACCCATTTCATTTTCTTCGACATTTCTTCATTTTCTTACACCTTTCAACTCATCTAAGCAAGGGTCATCTACACTTAGTGTTATATCTTCATTTGAGGTTAGTTTCTTAGTTGCATGTGGTTAAAGCCAAGGGTTTTAACTTTGATTCTTATGAATCTAGAGTTGAGCTCAATATGGCTCATAAAACTTGAGCAATAGATGGTCTTGACGAAGTATTTTGCTTCTATTTTCAAAGCATGATCTTGACCTCAAGCATTCGGCAATGACTCCCAAGGAGCCGAACAGATTTAATTATGTTAGTTGGTTTTTTTTATTAAAAGACTTTGTATGTGGCTTTCATATAACCTCTGATCTTTTAAAATGTATTTCACAAAGTTTTCATCCTTGCATGCTGTGATTTTTACAATAAAAGTTGAAGTTAGTACTTGCATGTCATGATATAAGTGATATTTCAGACAAATGTGTTATGTGACTTAAATTTGAGTTTTTGTTCAATGTATGCCATGGTTTTTGCTCTGAAATGCTAGTATGTTATGTTCCTTGATAAGTCATGATCAAATTTAGTAGCCATCAAGTTGATACCGTGTATTTTTAGTTCGAAATTCTGCTTGAAATTGCATATGTAAAATCTGTTCGGCTATGTTCTCTGTTCTTTCCTTGGTAAATGACTTATATGGCTAGATATATCCTCATAATTCCCATAAAATGATAGTCATTAGGGTTGTGTACATTTTAGGTTAGATTTTTTGGCTTGATTGTTGGTATTAGTAATGAGTTGAGAGTTAAGGTGGAAGGAGGAACAACAGAAACTAAGTAACAGATTTTTCACCGTAAGTATAGGCTATCATAGGTGAGTCTTGGTGAGGCCTGATTTTACTGGAGATAGGACTTGAGTTATACTTGAGTCCAGTGGCTTTGATTCTTTGAGAAACTTGCATTTAGGTAGGTGCACACCCACATATCCGAGAGTAGCTCAAAACAGGGAAGGTCTTTGTAAACTTGGATTTTGGTCGATTATAACCATGTCATAGGCTAGGCCTTCATGGGGCATTGGCTTAAATAAGTGTAATACATCCTTATAAAGCTTAAAAACCCATTAGAATTAAAAATTGAGTGAGAAAAGTGAGTTTTATGTAAGTAAAAATAGAGCAGGGGAAATCAAGGGGGGCTGGGTAGTTCAATTTTTAGCAGAGGCCTAGAGAGGCCTAGGTGAGGCTTTGGCATGAAACCAAGTCTGAGAGTTGGGATTAGGTCTTAAGAATCCATGGGAATTGGTTTCATTAGAAGGACCAATGTAGAAATTAAGATTTCTGCCAAGGGATGCAGGTAGTGCAAACATGTGCTAGCAAGGAATTTCAGTGTGAGTATTGATCTTTGTAAACCTATAGGAGTGAGGCCTCTGAGTGTTACCAAATTTAGAAGTTATTTTAAAGTCTTAACAACCTTTAGGAAGTGATCTGGAGTTAATGCCCAAGGAGGAAACATCCCATTTCCCCCAAGGCACCCGAAGAGCACCCTTAGAGTGGCATTGGGAAGCTTTAGTGGTATTCGTTATAATTGGGACTTAATGGTGAAGGGTCTGAGTGTTGCACAACATCTTTAGGTTTAAGTTAAGGTCAGATTAGATAGATGGGAGCATTAATAATAGTTCTTATGTGTTACTTGCTTATGTGCTTAGGGATTTAGGTGATAGTATAAATAACTAAGTAGCATATGCCATGCCATTATGTGATTATGTGACTATGTGGATTACTTGAAATGCATATGAATAAGTTATGTACTTGTGTAATAGTAGTTATGATAAGGGTAAATATTAGTACATAGGTATTTACACTAAGTCTAGGAGCTTATAGGCTTATACGGTGATAAAGGGTAAATAGTCATGAGGTTAATATAATGTGTAGGTTCCGAAGCGAAGGGGAAGACTCGTGCCATCAAGATCGAATAATCTTAGAACTGTGAAAGGCAAGTTACTTACCTCCTTATCCTTATAATTGTTGCAAGTATATATACTTTTTCGTGAATGTTTAGTTATAATAACCACCATGTCAATAATTATTTTAAATACTTTCGTTAATAACTCTTAACCTCGATAGTACCTTACCTTTAAAATATTCCCTATCCAACAGACTATGTATATTAGATTCCCTACCAAATTCCCTAATGCGAACCTCATAACACAATGATATTCATAAAATATCAAAATACCACCCTTGATACAAAGTAGAGTTGACTTTTGTTTGAATTTGGAACTTACCCCCATAGGAATTTCTAATATGTGTTTGACACATCAATAGTGAACTAGAATTTCCTTGTTATAATTCAATTAAAGTGATACCAAATATTTCCCCGGCATCCTTGTTATAAATCAATATAAAACAAATGTTTTCTTGACTTAGTGTATTGGACCTAAACGCAAGTCCTTTTTATATTTAATGATAGGCTCACATATAGCCTAGGGATCCCATTATATTTGAGAACCCGGTGTGGTTCAGGATTACTTCGCGGCGGATCACCGGCTTTAATCCGTAGCGTCCTAAAATGAATTTTGATGATATGATATTTAAATGATTATAACATGTTGCCATAATGCCATGATGCCATATGTCATGTTTCGATTGGTATGATTCTACTTTACCCTTTATATTATGACTTCATGTTTCTTATTGTCATTTTTATCAAGTATCCATGACCTCTTGATTTATGAACTGTTGATATTGAGGTAATGCCATATATAGTAGAACTGTTAGTACTTGCTGAGCATTTTTAGCTCATTTTCTCGTATTTAACCATGTACTACAGCTAGCAACCATGGTACACACCAAGAAAACCGCTCGTAAGTCGACTATCGGAGCCGCCGAGAACCATTTGAGGGTGCAGGTAGACTATATATATAGATTAGGTGAAATCCGCCATTATGTAATTTTATTTTAGTTAGAAGGGCTGTTTCAAACTCTGAACTTGTAAAGATCTTGGGATTGTTATTATTTTTGGTTGGGTTTGTAATCGGATTATCATCATCTTTTGGATTTATAAGTATGTAATATAATTTTGGTTCGCATTTGTTTCGTGTGTGTGTGTTGTTGTTTTGGGGTGTGACAAGTTGGTGTAAGAGCCTAGGTTTAGAGTCCCTGGACAGCCCAATTAGGACTATAGGAAGTATGTGTATATTGTATAATATCAGGAGTACTAATGCGCGACATTCGAATAAACCAAATATAACCTTTATATATATATATATTACTTGACAGCAACGTGCGCACACTCATCATCTTTGACCCCGCCGGGCGACACAATTGCTTTCTCTGTCTAAGCTGACTTAAGGCTACATCATGAAACTCTCCAAGGAAAGTATGTCAGGCTGGTGGAACGTCTTGAAGAGGTCTATACAAGTAAGCAAGAGATGGGTGATGGACCTAAGGCGAAAACCATTTCAAAGCTTGAGTCACTGATCTAGGTGGCCACATCAAGATTGGAGGAGATGCCCGTGCATCATGACCGGTCCAATCAGATTACTGTGCAAATGATAGTGGATGAGCTTAGGAGCGTGGTCAAGATGCTACGTAAAGACTCTACCCCTGACACCCCAAGGACCTGTGAGGAGGAGGCTTAGGACGAGTTCTAGGGTACTTGACCTTTAGTTGCTTGGATTAGGCTACTTCTTTTATTACTATGTTAGTCGTTTCTGTTTCTAGACTCTCGTCCTGTTTTATTTCGGATCGGTATTCATATTTGTACCTTGAGATTCGTACCTTTCGACTTGAACTATGTTAAACTCAGTTATTCACTTTCCTTGATTCCTATATTTGCTCTTTTAAATTTCTTGCTTATAACCATGCATCACCTTTATTGTTATACTGAAAACTGTATACCATGATGACTGTAAATAATACCCTAACTTTATATCACTTAAACTGTATAACTCTTATTTCAGAAAATGGCACCTACAAATAACCGAGAAAATGAAGGAGAAAACCAAAACCCTATATAGCACAACGTTTGGAATTGGTATGCCAACAAACTGCTACTATAGCCTAACAGCAACAACTTCTTCAACAAATGCAACCACCTCAACTACCCCCAGCAAACGTCACTACTTTCAAAACATTCCAATCTGTAAAACCCCCAGAATTTAGAGGAACACAAGACTCGGTAGAAGCTCATGATTGGCTTAAGCAAATGGAAAAGGCCTTTTCCTTAACAAATGTTGGAGATAATCGGAAGGTGGAGTATGTCACTTACTTTCTTAAAGGCAAATCGAACTATTGGTGGGAGACAACGAAAGCTTTAGAAGCTGCTAAGTTAATACTTGGGATAGGTTTAAGAGAATATTTCTGGATAAGTATTTCCCTCGCTATACGCAAACACAAATGGAGATAAAGTTCTTCGAGTTGAAGCAAGACAATATGACAGTTGGAGAATATGAGAAGAAGTTTACAGAACTTTCTAGGTTTATGGGAGAGTATGTTGATTCTGAAGAGAAAAGGGCAAAAAGGTTCCAACAGGGATTGAAGCCTTGGTTAAGGAGTCGTGTGGCAGCTTTTGAGTTGACTATATTAGATATATTTGTGATGTCATGCCTAATATGATTTGTGTTTAGTTTTCAGATCTTACTTAACAGGATAAATCAGTACTTAACTGGAAATCAGTACTTATACTGAAGTCAAGACTTAAGATATCAGGACTTAAGTTGTCAGAACTTAAGTTATCAGGAGATATTTATCAGGAGATAATATCAGGACTTAAGGAGACTTTCAGATAAGGAAGGCAGCTGATTGAAAAGAAAGAAGATCGAGACTGAAATAATAAGAGATGCATGAAGAAGAAGAATTCTATAAGGAATAGAATACTTGGAAGAAAAGATAACTGATTGATCTATATTAGGAAGCATAATTATATTCGATATCAATTAGAAGATTATCTTGTAACTGTGTAGTATATAAACACAGACATAGGGTTTACACTATATGTGTAATCTTAATCGAAATTATTGTTCATTATAACCCTAGCAGCTCTCGTGATAATTTGTTCATCACTGAGAGAGGACAGTTCTTTGTAACAGAGTTTATTGTGTTGAATAAAATCTGTTTTATGTTACTTGAGTTCTTATATTCGATTTGATTGTAGTAAACATTGTATTCAACCCCCTTCTACAGTGTGTGTGACCTAACAAGTGGTATCAGAGCTATCTGTTAACATACAGTAAAGATCCAAAAACAATCATGTCCGAAGAAGCACAAACTCCAACCAAGCCCACCAAAACTGAAGAAACTCCAAAGACTCAAATCCATAATCGATATGAGACTATTAGGGTTCCCATACTGAAACCTTCTGAGTATCCCATATGGAAGGTGAGGATGTCTATGTTTCTGAAAGCTACAGATCCAGAATACCTTGACAGAATCAATGAAGGACCACATAAGCCAACCAAGCTCTCTGTTGTAGTTGCAGATCAGCCAGCACAGACTGTACCAAAGGGGAAACGTGAATATACAGCTGAAGATATCTCATTTATTGTAAAGGATGCAAAGGTAAGACATTTGCTGCATAGTGCCATTGATAATGTCATGTCAAACAGGGTAATTAACTGCAAGACTGGAAAGGAGATATGGGATGCTTTGGAGACAAGATGTCAGGGAACTGATTCAATTAAGAAGAACATGAGGACTATACTCACTCAAGAGTATGAGCACTTTGACTCAAAACCTGATGAGTCATTAACTGGTCTATATGATAGATTTGACAAACTCTTGAATGATCTGTCACTGGTGGATAAGGAATATGATCTTGAAGATACTAATCTGAAATTCCTTTTAGCTCTTCCTGAAAGTTGGAATTTGAAGGCCACAACTATAAGAGACAACTATGCTCTTGATGAAACTACTCTTGATGAAATTTATGGTATGCTCAAGACTCATGAACATGAGATGGATCAAAGAAGCAAGAGGCATGGGAGAAAGTCAAGGACAGTTGCTCTTAAGGCTGAGGAGGAATCCCCTAAAGTGGCTGTCTCAAAGAAAGGCAAATGAAAGGCTCTCTTCAAACAGTCTGATACTGAGTCATCAAGTCCTGATAGTGATGAGGATTCAGATACTGAAAGTCTATCTGAGATGGACCCTGATGAAGAGATGATGAAGTTGTGTGCTCTTAAGGGGAAAGAAGTTTTCCAGGAAAGGTGCAAGTTCTGATAAGAAAGGTTTCAGAAAATCTGAAAGCAAAGGAGGAAAGTCTGACAAAGGAGATTACTCAAATGTCAAATGTTACAACTGTGGTGAGAAAGGTCACATATCTCCTGATTTCAAGAAAGTGAAGAGTGACAAAAGCAAGGCACTTATCACAAAGAAGAAATGCTGGACAGGCACTTCAGATTCTGAAAGTGAGGTGAACTATGCCTTGATGGCAAATGCTGATAGCAGTTCTGAAGCTGCTGAGTTAAAGGTACCTCAAACAACTTATGCTTTTCATACTGATGATATTACTGAGTTGAGAAGATATCCTAAAACCATGTTCATTAGTTATAGAGATAAAACTTTAACATGTGAAAGATTAACTTCTGAAAATCATGCTTATAAAAAGAGGAATGGTTATTTAGAAAAAGAGTTAGTTATGTTCCATAAAACTCAGAAAGATAGAGATGATGCTTTCTATGTTAGAGATGAAGTGCTTAAAATGAATGAATCTCTAAAAACTGAGTTAGAAAAGGAAAGAGAGATTACCGGGATTTGGACTAACTCTGGCAGAACAACTCAGAATTTGTTAAGTAGTGGAAACTGGAAAGACAGCTTAGGTTATAGAGATGATAAGAATAATAAAGGAACTGTAGAGATTGAGCCTATAGTTGTTAAACAAAAGCCAAAGGCAAATCCTGTTAAGTTTGTAGCTGTAAAGTCTGATATTGATAAATCAGAAGTTAAAGAGAAATTAACTTCTGACAAACCAAAACAGGATAAGCCAACTGAAGTTAACATAGGCTTAATGACAAAGAAGCAGCTTAAGCATAAGCTGAAAGATGTTAAAAATGTAAACAAGGTAAAGCCACCTAGGAAAAATAGGAATGGAAAGGAAGGTGTGAATAAAAGAAATGATTATAAGCCTATTCCTAATGCTCCTAGAAAGAAATGTTATAACTGTGGAAATTCTAACCATCTGACTTCTTTTTGCACGAAGAATAATAACATAAATCATTACCTTCAAAATCAGGAGTTAAGAGTCAGTCTGTTAGATAAAGGCCACAAAATCCTTATTTTCATTGTGGTAGTTTATGGCATTCCATTTATACTTGTAAGGAATATCATAGTTTGTACTATGATTATTATCAAATAAAACCTTCTTTAAAGAAAGGTAGCATTATTCCTTCTAGTGTAAGTTCTGATGTAAAGTCTGATATTGCAAATTCTGATAAGAAAACTGTTAACATAAATTCTGATGCTAAATTCACTGCAAATGTTAACAAACTAAATAAGGCCAAAGGATCCAAGCAAGTCTGGGTCCTTAAAACTAACCATTAGTGGTCTTTGTGATTGCAGGGCAACAGGAAAAACATCCTAGTTATGGACAATGGATGTTCAGGACATATGACTGGAAATAATGCCCTGCTATCAGACTTTGTGGAGAAAGCTGGCCTAGGTGTTTCTTATGGAGATGGCAACATGGGAAAAACTCTAGGATATGGCAATATCAATCTTGGGAATGTCATCATTGAAAAAGTAGCTCTAGTCTCATGACTTAAACACAATTTGCTGAGTGTTAGTCAAATCTGTGATAGAGGTTGTCATGTGGATCTCTTTGAAGAACACTGTGAAGTTGTAAGAAAATCTACAGGCAAAGTTGTTCTAAAAAGATAATGCATGGTAACAGTTATGAAGCCAAGCTTTCAACAAGTATTGATGGTTTTGCAATCTGTCTGTTAAGTAGAGCATCAATTGAAGAAAGCTGGAATTGGCACAAGAAACTCTCTTATTTAAATTTCAACAATATAAATGAACTAGTCAAAAAAGATCTTGTGAGGGGATTGCCAAAATCAGTATTTGCTCCTGATGGCCTTTGTGATTCATGTCAAAAGGCAAAACAAAGAAAATCTTCATTCAAGAGAAAAACTGAATCTTCAATTCTTGAGCCTTATCACCTACTACATGTTGATCTATTTGTCCAGTGAATGTCATGTCTATTGCAAAGAAGAAATATGCTATGGTCATAGTAGATGAGTTCACCAGATACACATGGGTGTATTTCTTGCACACAAAAAGTGAAACTGCATATATCTTGATTGATCATGTTAAATAACTGGATAAATTGGTTAAAGACTCTGTGAAAATCATAAGAAGTGATAATGGCACTGAGTTCACGAATTTGATTATGGAAGAGTTCTGTAAAGACCAAGGAATAAAGCAGGAATTCTCTACTCCTGGAACTCCACAGCAAAATGGAGTTGTTGAAAGAAAGAATAGAACTCTTATTGAAGCTGCACGAACTATGCTTGATGAAGCAAAGTTACCAACCGATTTTTGGGTTGAAGCTGTGCAGACTGCTTGTTTTACTCAGAATGCAACACTTATCAACAAGCATGGAAAGACACCATATGAGATGGTAAAGAAAAAGAAGCCAAATCTGAAGTATTTTCATGTATTTGGATGTAAGTGTTTTGTTCTTAAGACTCATCCTGAACAGCTATCCAAATTTGAACTAAAAGTTGATGAAGGAATTTTTGTTGGATATCCACTTTCCACAAAAGCCTCCAGAGTCTACAATTTAAGAACAAGGGTTGTCATGGAATCTATCAATGTCTCTTTTGATGATAAGAAGATTACTGGACTTGAAGATTTCAATAATCATGAACAGCTGAGATTTGAGAATGAAGTTTTAAATTTTGATTCTGTAAATCCTGACAGTCTAAATCATGATACTGCAAACTCTGATGGGTTAAACTCTGATGTTATGGAAATGTGGTAACTACGCCAAAGGAAAATGCACCTGTGCAGGGGGAGCATATTGAAGATACAATCACATCTCAATAAGCATCAGAATCTAGAACAGGCTCTTCAAGTTCTGATTCATCAAGTTCTGATGAGCCAAGTTCTGATAATTCTGGAAACTCAAATTCTGAAGGATCCAACTCAGAGAGCATAATTTCAGGGGGAGCATTAGAAAATGTTGATGGAGACAGCATGGATCATGGGGGAGCATCCAGTTCTAGAGATAACCTTCCATCTGCAAGGAAGTGGAATAAAGCACATACACCTGACTTGATTATTGGAGATCCTAAAGCAGGTATAAGAACTAGAACAGCAACATCAAATGAATGTCTCTATAACTCTTTTCTTTCTCAGACTGAACCAAAGAAAGTGGAAGAAGCTCTTCAAGATGCTGATTGGGTGCAAGCAATGCAGGAAGAGTTAAATGAATTTGAAAGAAATAAAGTCTGGACCCTGGTGCCAAGACCAAAGAACATATTTGTTGTTGGTACAAAGTGGGTGCTCAAAAACAAAACTGATAGTGATGGCATAATTACAAGGAATAAAGCAAGGCAGGTTGCAAAAGGATACTCTCAACAGGAGGGAATTGATTATGATGAAACATTTGCACCAGTTGCCAGATTGGAAGCCATAAGGATATTTTTGGCTTATGTTGCTCACAAAAAGTTTACAGTGTTTTAAATGGATGTAAAAAGTGCTTTTCTTAATGGAAAATTGGAAGAAGAAGTATATGTTGAACAACCTCCAGGTTCTGTAGATTCAAAATTTCCTAATCATGTCTACAGACTTGATAAAGCACTTTATGGCCTTAAGCAAGCTCCAAGAGCATGGTATGAGACATTAGCTCAGTTTCTTCTGGAAAGTGGATCTAACAGAGGGACTATTTATAAAACTTTATTCTATCTCAACCATGGAAAGGACTTACTTTTGGTACAGATATATGTTGATGATATCATTTTTGGTTCTACAAATGACAGACTTTGTAAAAGGTTTGCCAAGCTAATGCAGTTAAGATATCAAATGAGTATGATGGGAGAACTTAGCTATTTTCTGGGCCTTCAAGTCAAGCAGAATGAAGAAGGAACTTTTATTTGTCAATCTAAGTATACCGGAAATTTGTTGAAGAAGTTTAGAATGCAAGATTGTTCAAGTGCATCCACTCCTATGGCCACTGTAACAAAATTGATTAAGGATACTAATATATCAGTAGATATTACTGATTACAGAAGTATGATTGGCTTACTACTCTATATAACTACAAGTAGACCTGATATCATGTATGCTACCTGTCTTTGTGCAAGATTTCAAGCAGATCCAAGAGAACCTCACTTAACAGCTGTAAAAAGAATCTTCAAGTACCTTAAGGGTATAGCTGATCTAGGATTGTGGTATCCTAGAGAATCAGACTTTAAGCTAATAGGTTACTCAGATGCAGATTTTGTAGGATGCAAAATGGACAGGAAAAGCACAAGTGGAAGCTACCAATTTCTTGGAGGCAGATTGGTTTATTGGCTTAGCAAGAAACAGAAGTCAATTTCCACATCAACTGCAGAAGCAGAGTACATTGTTGCAGGAAGCTGTTGTGCACAGATTCTTTGGATGAAGAATCAGTTACTGGATTATGGGTTAACATATTCTAAAATCCCTATTTACTATGATAATCAAAGTGCTATTGCTATGATAGGTAATCCAGTTCAACACTCAATGACAAAGCACATCAGCATTAGGTACCACTTCATAAGGGAACATGTGGATGAAGGTACAGTGGAATTGCATTTTATTCTAACAGATCAACAACTAGCAGATATCTTCACAAAACCACTGTGTGAAGCTACTTTTAAAAGATTGGTAAATAAACTTGGAATGGTTTCAGGTTCTTTCTCTAAATCTGCTTAGTTTATGTTCTGATACATCAGACTTTATGATCAGTATTTATAGATATTACTATCTTTGTGTATTCTGTGCTTATTTGAAACTTTTCTAAGTGCTGATTGTTGTCTAATGTGAATTTCTAAACTCGGGTAGTGATATGAATATTTTTGTGACTATTCAATCCAATGAGGATAACTATGCTAGATGCTGACCTAATAGTCTTTAATATACTAAAGATCCCATATTTGAAGTAATTGTTTATGTGGAAATCTTTTAACACAAGCAAATTCTGATACTGAGCTTAGTTATGTTTACTTTGTGTATCTTATTACTAAGTCAAAAACTAGAATAGTGCTTCTTATCTATTGAGTTCAGATGTCAGTAAATCTGAAGAATGTACTAAGTGCTGATAAGCCCCACTTATCAAAAGGAAAAGAAAAGAAAAAGAAAATAAATAAATATTAGGTACTCCTTTGAGATCTAGAGTAAAAATATGGAAGGGAAGACCCAAGTGCATTGTCGGTATTAAGTAATATGCATTAGAAAAGTAAAATAAAATTTTCTTGGTGACTTTTCACATTCTCTGATTACTGGAGAAATGCTCTGATAACAACATAAATTCTGATAAGTAGTTGTGACTCACTTACACTGAGAAGCCACTGTAAAAAGGAATTTTAAAAGATGCATAAAATGAGCACAAAACAGTTGAGGTGGACTCATGCATGAACTCATTCTATAGTAGGCTTCAGACTAATGACAGATTTTAAGCAAAGTTCTTAGTTATGCCTTATTTCTAAGATGTAGTGAAGTGAATCAGACTTTACTCTTTGTCTGATATTTAGCTTATTGCACACACTTATACTCCATATGAATGATGAAAATTACTATGGTGATAAATGTTATTTTAGATGAACAGTTTAAGTATAAGTTGCATAAATTCTGAGGACAAGTTCTGATGGAAGTTCTGATGATTAAGTTCTGATGAACTCATATCAGTACTTGTGTGAAGAATTACAGAAATAAATATTCACTTTTCGAGTTAAGAAGCTAGATTCTGATGACTTTTAAATTATGATAATAATCAAGTTCTGATGCTGACGTGGCAGTATTTATTTACTTGGTTTATTTTCTGGTCATTACTTGAACGGTCATATTTTTACAGAATATAGGTTTATGTGAGATAAAGCAGTAATAATTATTTGTTTAGTGGGAACATTTTTTTTAAAACTGAACATGCAATGTAATTATTACTTATTTACCGCGCCCAATAACTTTTGCCTTAACTGCTGCATGGCTGATAGGTGTAAAGGTTTGTTCCACTTCTCATTAACTGCTGTCACATGGGGTGTCTAAATAAAAGAGATAAAAGATTTTCAAATCTTTTATTTTCATTTTTATTCTACTCTCTCTCTTTTCTTATTCTCTCTCGCATTTTCTGATGGTTTCTATACAGACATTTCATCAAACACCTTTCAGGCAATTTTATTTCTCACATTATTTTTGATGGCGCCCAAGGATTTAATTGTTGATGGAGCCAAGTTTGTACCAAATAACTATGATGCAATCTTGAATAAGGCTGAAGCTCCATCAGATATGCACTTTGTGCAAGATTTATTAGCTCATAGTGAGATTGGGTATGCCTTGATCCAACCTCAAACTATTTCAAGCCAACAAGTGCTGACATTTTAGAGAACTGGGCCTTTTAATGATGGTGGTGCTACTGGTACTCCAAGCATTATTTTCACATCAGGAGATGTAGAGCATGTGGTTACTCCTGGAGCAGTTCGTAAAGCTCTCTACTTACCTGAAGGTTGCACATTCTCAACAGTGGAGGATCCTGTCTTACAGCAGCTTATGGCCAGTCTGGGCTATGAAAAAAGTTTAGGAAAGCTAGGTCAACTGAAAAGAGCAAACATCAGAAAGGAATGGAGCTTTCTCTTTGATTGTATCACTAGGGCATTCGCCAATAAATGCTCCAACTTTGATGCTATTCCCATCATGAGTCAACAAATCGGGTATGCCCTTATTCATCAAACTCATTTTGATTTTGCAAGTGTTGTGCTAGGTTTCATAGGGGATAGGATGACAGAGGATAGGAATGTAGTATACTTTGTTAGATTCTGTCAACTTATATATACTTTCTGTTGTGCTGATGAACCCCAACCTACCAGTGATTTAATTCCACCCTTTAAGCTTGCAAAAGGGCTTTTAATGATTTGTTGCTGACATTAAGAAACAAGTGCAGAGACCCTTACAGATTCCTCAGTTAGTAAAACAGATCTTGGTAAATGCTGATACACAAACATACACATCTGTTTACCCTGATGTTCAACCCACCAACACATCACAGCCAACTCAACAGCCATCAGAACCTACCATCTCTCACCAACCTCAAACTTCTCAACCTCAACCAAGTCAACACTCCATCAGGACATATTTCAAACCATCACAGTCATCTCAACCTCAACCATCAGCACATCATGTGAAGCCTTCATCTTCCAAATCCAAGAGGACTAAGATAGTACCTCAGTCTCAACAGAAGAGAAGGAGAATTGTTCTGAGAGATGAGTCAGACAATGAGGAACAGGTTCTTATATCAGAACCTGTTGTTATAGAAGCTGAGAAGATCTCTTCTCAGAAAGATACTGAAACTGGGAGTTCTAGGCCCCTCAAAAGGCTTAGAAAGCTAAATACTGATGATGAATCTCCCAAAGTCTCTAATTCTGCAAAGAGACTTAAGAAGCAAAGAGCCAGGAGGGCTGTAAGTGTATTATCACACTCTGAAGATAATCTGGAAGCAGCTAAGGAAGGGGGTCAGGAATCTGTGATCCCAACAGAACCTATAGTAATTGAATTACTTCCTATAGCTGAATCAGCTCACCAGTCTCCTATTCAAGAGCAAGAGGATATTCCAGAGCAAGTGCCTACACCTCCTGTGTCTCCTTTCATTAATCCAGTACATGTTGAAGACCTAGGTACAAGTGCTGAAATTGATATTCATAACTTGATTGTGCATGAGGTTCTGTACTTGGAAGCTCCACCAACTTAACTCACTCCACCACCGACACCAATTCTAGATGCTGATCTCAATGAAGATATTCCAACCACACCAAATTTGAATCTGAATGATGAAAATCAGATTTTAGGTGGGCATCAAGATTTGGCTGTTGATCAGAACTTAGTTGCTGATCAGAACTTAGATACATACTTTTATTTTATCAGAGGATGTTGATACTGCAGGCTCTGTAAGTTCTGATGCTGATAATGCTGAACTTACTGGTGAAGCTGCTGCAAATATAGATGCTGATGTAGCTGGTCCATCTGGACATGCACCTCAACAAGCTCCATGCAAAGCTGATTTGATCAAGAAGTTTGTTAGAGAGGATGCACCAGTACCTTGGAGTGAAACTCCTAGAGGAAAGGAGTGGACTAAGGAATGGAACACAGTTAGTTTTGTTCCTACAGAAAAAATTCTTGCTGAGCACCTTGCCAAAGCTGATGAAATGCTGATAAATGATGATTTCAAGGCACAGCTGAGAGTTACTGCAATGAGTACTAGGCACCTTCAAGGTTAACCCTCAATAACTCATGACAAGGTGAATAAAATTCAAGAATCTCTAATCCAGCAAGATATGAATATAAAATTGGAAAAGAATAGATTTTTCAAGCCAGCCTTTGACAGAATTGGGTATATTGAAAAGACTCAGGAGAAGCAACAAGATCAAATTTCTGAAATTCTAAAGAATCAAGCTTCTCAGCAAACTCAGCTCAAAGAGATCCAATCCTCATTAGAATTGCTTGTCTCTCTTCTTTTACCTGCTGATGCCAAAAAGGGGGAGAAAGTAATTAAGTCCAAATGCAAATCTAGTCAAGTACTGAAGGGTAAGGATGATGGAAATGATGACTAGGGAAACTCTGGAATGGGTAGAGGTCATGGTCAAGGCAAAGGTTTTTCATCAAGCAAAGCTGGAACTACAAGTCAAAGAACAAGTTTTGATACTGGGAGAAGAATAAGTTCTGATACTGGTAAAGAGGATAAGTTCTACTGAACATCTGGAACTTGATGAAGAGATTTCAAAGAGATTATTTCTCAAAGAAAATCCTGTAATGGAATTTGAAAGTCTAAAGGAAGAAGAAGCTAGACTTAAAGCAGAAAAATCAACTCCAAGTCTAAAGCTTCTATTGTTGAAAAGAAACTTCCAAAACCTAAGGGTATTGTGATTAAGGAGATGACAAATTCTGAGGCAACCAAAGCCAAATCACAAGTGGAAGTAGATCCAAGATCCAAGGGCAAAGAAAAAATTGGTGAACATGTAAAGGTATATATGCCAGTTATGGATCTGGAAGAAAAATCTGATGAAGATTGTAAGTCATATGTCATAGGCCTATTTGTATATTCGAGGATTCAACTCAACTCAAATAAGAATATAATAAGTAAATAGTGGATCTACCGTCACAGAGATCTCACAAAGTAATATCTGTCAAAGGATTCAGAAACAAGGTTCATCTACAGACTTGAGGAGTTAATTCACTGGAAGAAGTTCAAGAAGTTGATCATGCCTCAGTGATATAAATCAAGATCATAGATTTAATCAAGTGACAGAGATCTCGTCAGAGTATCATTAATTACAAGGATTTAATCTAAAGAAAATCAAAGTGTCAAAGTCAAGACATGAAGAAACGTCACGGAAGTTAGTCACTCATGAACCAGACAGTACATCGAGTGTCAACATTGAAGTGGTGGAATTGATTCATAATTTCAGTGATTTTCAGAAGATATTCAGAAGATTGGTTGATGCTCAAGGTTAGTACTAATTCTCTATTAATTAATTAAGTCATATAATTTAATTAAGAAAATAAATTATATCTGCAAAGATTAATTTATTTGATTAATTGAATTAATTGATTAATTAATTCTGAATTAATATTAAGAATTTTTAGAATTTAAATTTGTTTTAAAATCTGTTTAATTCAACAAGACAACTGATTGTATTAGTATGACAATCGGTATGACAATCAATAGTCATACCGAAAGTCATGCTAATTCAAAAGGATTGTCTTATCAGAATTATTATTAGGATTTAAATCTATTTAATTTCAGCAAGACAAACTGTTTGAACTACTATGACAATCGGTATGACAATTGATTGTCATACCGAAAGTCTTGCTAGTTCATTCTGATTGTCTTGCTAGTTCAATCCATTGTCCTACCGAAAGTCTTGCCAGCTATAGGATTGTCTTTCCAGTTCAATTAAATTCTGGTGAATGATTTAAAAAGACAAAGAAGCAGCAGAAAGACAACTCAATCATCCAACAAACAAAAAAAACAAGAACACAGCAGCCGCAGCAAATATTTCATTTTTCATCTGCTTATTTCAAAGATCAATTTCTAGATTGCAAAGTTAAATCCAATCAACTAGAAATCTTTATCTTGTTCTTATGTAACAATCTAGCGGATCAAAATCCCTAGAACTTAATCTCAAATCGCGTTTAGCATTTGATTCTAATTATTGCAAAAATAGAAAAAGTTCATGTCGAATTTATTCTAGATTTGTGATAATTGATTTGAGATTAATTCCTTGTAATCGATACAGTTGTTGTAACACCCTTCAAGTTTAATAATATTCTTATTTAACTTGAATTTTGTTTCACATTTTTTATTCCGCATTTATTCGATTATTTGGTACTGTTTGTATTCAACCCCCCTTCTACAAACACATTGGGACCTAACAATTGGTATTAGAGCCTTCTGATTAACGAACAAATCAAGATCCTAGACTTTTGTGATATTTCAACTCCTTGAATTTTTATTTATTCAAAAATTCATAATGACTTCACAAAAAGTTGGAACCGTTAAAATTCCACAATTTGATATAGAGAATTATATTATGAGGAAGAAGAAGATGCTCTTGTTTTTACAAGTTGCAAATCCCAAATATTCAAGCTTGTTAAAGAAGGGTATAAAAACTCCGATGGTTATTGAACCGGAGGTAATAATAGATGGTGTGGTGACTACTAAAGCTAGAACCTATCCAAAAGAGCCCGAAGATTTTACTCCTGCTGAGAAGGAAGAAGCCTCCTTGGATGCCAGCCTTCAATTAATATTAATTGATTCCCTTGATCCTTTGATGAACAGACATGTGATGAACTGTAAAAATTCTAAACACATGTGGGAAACTATTGAGGTAATTAATGAAGGCACAGAGGAAGTTAGGGAGAACAAGTTGGAAATCCTAACCTCTGAATATGAACATTTCAAATCAAATCCAGGAGAAGGAATTACTGAAGTGTTTGAGAGGTACAATGCGTTGATCAACAACCTGAACATCAATGGAAAGTATTATTCAATCAGGGAGGTCAACAAAAAGTTCCTTTTAACACTGCCAGCTCATCTTGAACATAGAATCACTGCCATTAGAGAAGCTAGAGATCTTAGTGAGATTTCTTTGGATAGGCTCTATGGAGTGTTAAAAACCTATGAGTTGGAGCAGATTCAACAGAAGGAAGTCTACGGGAAGGATATAATGGTCAGCACATCTACTGCACTTGTAGCTGAAGGTCAACAACAACAACAATCTCAACAGTTAGAAAGAATGGTACAGTTTTCCAATGGTGAGGAAAATGAGTTAGTAGCAGAATATGATCCTCCTACTACAAATCAATCAAGTGATGATTTTTATTCCTTGGAAGAGCTGGAGCAATTGGAAGATGAATCAATGGCCCAAATTGTCAAAAGATTCTCTAATGTCAGATTCAGGAGGAATCCCAAGCTTAAGTACAAGTCCAACTACAACAAATTCCAGAAAGGTGGATCTTCATCCTCTAACACCAGCAGTGGTGGGTACAAAACAGGGATGGTTGATCGAAGCACCATTAGATGCTATAACTGCAATGAGTTGGGACACTTTGCCACAGAATGTAGGAAGCCAAAGCAAGTAAGAAAGAACTCCAAAAGGGCTTATCTGGCAAAGGGAAGAAGCTGGGATGATACTGACAGTGAAGATGAAGAAGAAGGAAATCTTGCTCTTATGGCTATTGATGGAAAAGCTTCATCGTCAAGAATAGAGGTAAAACTTTCTGATGCTGAAATGATTTATCATCTAAGAGGTAACTTAGATTGTGCACGTCGTGATAATGAACTGTTAAGTTTACAGATCACAGACCTTGAGAAAGGGTCAATGAATTAAGACTTGTGCACATTAATCAAGACAAATTAAAAGAACAGGTATCTTTTCTAGAGAATAGAGTTGACTGTTATAGAAAACTCGAAACTATTCTCAAAGACAAGATCACCGGTCTTGAGACTAAGGTTAGAGCCTACTTCAATTCTTGTTCGAAGGCTAAAGAGTTCTACAGTAAGCAAGCTGTTAATCAAACATCTGGAATAGGTTATGATTACAATGCTGCTATTGGAGAATTAGGCATAAACTCCCCTCCTCATGTCTGTGCTAAAGGGAGGGAAGTACCACATGTGCTTAAGGGTGTTGATGAACCCCTCTATAAAGCATCAATTGCTGAACCATTTGATGTGACCTCTTCTTTTATTCAAGAAGAAATACGTGCTGAGGATCATGCTTATGAGAAGATTGTTTCCAAGTCATGTGAGTCGAAAGTTCCAGTCAAAGTTGTGAAAGCAACTGAGATTAACTCAGACACACATGAGTTGGATAACAATAATGCCATGTCTACCATGCATAAATTGCCTGCTGTTAATCACTCTCATAGAGCATGTAGTATTGCTAATTGTATGTCTTGTGCTTTTAATATGATGTATGCTTATTTTAATGGTAAGCATGTGTCTAATGATAAGACTACTCCTCGTCAGCATGTGAATAACAAGAAGCATGATAGATCTAAGACTGCTAGTCCTTCTAAGGCTAGAAAGGAGACATTTGTGCCTAAGACTAACCAGAAATTTGTTAAGGCTATTTACAAGGTCAAATGTTCAGTCATTAAGAATGTTGAGATCGTTAAAATTAAAAATGTTGTTTTGCCTGACAAAGGACAATTCTACAAGTATGTCGGGCCCAACCAAGTTTGGGTTCCGAAGAAGGTCTAATCCATTTGAAGTGCAGGGCAGTATACAGGTGTAACCGGTAGTGTGGATTCTTGACACTGGATCATCAAGACATATGACCGGAGATAGAGCCCTGCTATCAAATGTGGATTGAGAAAGCTGGCCCCCTGGTTACCTTTGGAGATAACAGCAAAGGTTTATCTGAGGGATATGGCTGTTTGCAAGCTGGGAATGTTATCATTGTAATTTTGTATATTGTGCTAGGTTATTATCAGGAAGCAGTATCTAACATATAGCACCAGTGACGAGACTTGAGAATATTACGACATATCAAGCACCTGCTGCACAATACACTTGGAATTGTACTCTAGTAAGATGTGTACAAGTGTACTCCTGGTTGGTGAGTCAAAAAGAGGAAGTCAATGCACCACAGTTCATGGACTTTGTAGCTGCAGATCTATTGGACTATACAATCTCTTCTTCACAATCTCACTTCAGGTTGGTATGAACTAGTATACTGCTCAAGCAATCGTCAAGGACATGGTATGGCACTCTAACTGCATTTACAATTTTATATGAATAAGTAGAGTCGTCATATTTATAACTCTCTTATCACTAGGCACAATCATATTGTTTTATATGTACAGTGGTATATTGTTTATGCAACATAACAATTAGTATCTAAAGTACTTGACAAGTATCGGTCAATGATATGTTGTTAACATTATATTGCAGATATTTGTAAGCTTTTGATATGAATGAGAATTACTTAGACTTTACCCTAAGTGATCAATGTTTTATCAAAAACTCATTCATATTAAAAAACAAAATCAAACTTCTTTCTACATTAGTGATTTCTTATTTCATGTAAAATCTTTTGAAATCACTATTGTAAATCATTTTCTCTCTATTACCATATGTTCTGTGTTACAGGTTCAGTCTCCAATGACTTTCTTTCATTGACAGTCATGAGGTTGAAAACCCACAACATCTATCCCAGACTGTAAAGACAAACACAAAAACAGAACCAACCAACACTCTCTTACCACTAAATGAAATATGAATGAGCGTGAGGGAGATAGTGCCTTAGTGCACCACATAAGGAAGGTTCTGTAGTCAACCCAGTAGCTCTGTCTCCTACATAGATGAGTAATATTTAAACCGAGGCAACTGCTAGCCCCCATACATCTTCTCAAAAAGATGTAGTGGCTAAAAAGGCACAAAAAACAGTTATTAGATTCATTCGCTCAACAGGGTGTGTCTATTGAAATTTTGCCTGTCTGCCAGGGTATCCGATGTAGTGTCACCACCTCAAACATAAACAATTCTTGATGCACAAGGAAAGGTTACACACACAAAGGATGAGTTGACAGAAACAAGAGTTTCTACCATTTTAAGGTCAGATTCGATTGTTTAAGGTTCGTTAATGGACCAATTGCCTTTACAGGTGTTAGGAGAGGATACTGATCTAAAAGCCATATGTCAGTGGTCAGTGTCTACCTCCACAAGCTTAAATCCCCTGGATGCATCTGCAGATAGTGGATCTGACATAGGCGCAGATTGGCAACTTGTTGACAATGATTCAGATATTACCTGATAAGTCACAAGGAAATGTCTTCACAGGCATTAGAAGGGAACTTTGATCTTTATGCTAAATTCGTTGGATCATTGTTTACCTTCCCAGAATTCAAATCTGGAACCCTAAAAGGGAAACTAGCAACTTGTAGATTATGACTCAGATTCATCTGACGAGTTTAACAAGGATGGACATTTGTGAACTCCCATTGTACCACCTGTGACCTCCTTAAGGATGGCTAAGGTGATTTTCCTTGCAGGTACAGCTGATTTTTGGAGCTATGAGAGGAGTGATACACTTGTGAGAATGAGTGTAAACACGAGTGGAGAGAAGAGTGAAACACATGTGAGGTACACTAAAACACAATCACACACTCACAGTGAGGAAGAAAGAGAAACTACTTGTTATTTCTTTTCCAACCAAGTGAAATATGAGAACTCCTTCAGACGACGGCATACATTCCTTCTTTAAGGGGGAGAAAAAACCTTAAGTAATAGTTTGGAGGATTCCTCAACTAAGGGGGAGAAATAGCAGGGAGGAAGAAAAAGATCATATGTACACTACTCCACACCATTGTTGTTTGTAACTACGGATCCTATTGTACGAGAGAGGTGGTAAACATAAGGTGATTTTCTGATAAGGGAAGAAGCTGTTAAGGGAGTACCATTGGTTTTATCTGCGGATCCTATTGTACGGGAGAGGTGGTAAACGAAGGTGATCTTCCTTAATCAGTTGATTCTCATAGGGGGAGAAGCAAGAGAGATATGTGCTTCTCAACAGGAAATGTGGTTGTACAAATGAAGATGGAACTACTTGAAGATATGTTCGGTCTAGAGGAACATCTACTTGGAATCTGGAAAATGTTAAATCTAGTCCAGAACTTTTCTACTATTTACTTTGCATTTCTGTTTATATCTTTTTCTTATTTGTTAGTTGAGTTATCCTCTAGGTATTTGTGTGTTATTGCCTAACAAACAAATAGGGGGAGATAGTAAGTCATATGTCATAGGCCAATTTGTATATTCGAGCATTCAACTCAACTCAAATAAGAATATAATAAGTAAATAGTGGATCTACCGTCACAGAGATCTCGCAAAGTAATATCTGTCAAAGGATTCAGAAACAAGGTTCATCTACAGACTTGAGGAGTTAATTCACTGGAAGAAGTTCAAGAAGTTGATCATGCCTCAGTGATATAAATCAAGATCATAGATTTAATCAAGTGACAGAGATCTCGTTAGAGTATCATTAATTACAAGGATTTAATCTGAAGAAAATCAAAGTGTCAAAGTCAAGACATGAAGAAACGTCACGGAAGTTAGTCACTCATGAACCAGACAGTACATCGAGTGTCAACATTGAAGTGGTGGAATTGATTCATAATTTCAGTGATTTTCAGAAGATATTCAGAAGATTGGTTGCTGCTCAAGGTTAGTATTAATTCTCTATTAATTAATTAAGTCATATAATTTAATTAAGAAAATAAATTATATCTGCAAAGATTAATTTATTTGATTAATTGAATTAATTGATTAATTAATTCTGAATTAATATTAATAATTTTTAGAATTTAAATTGGTTTTAAAATATGTTTAATTCAACAAGACAACTGATTGTATTAGTATGACAATCGGTATGACAATCAATAGTCATACCGAAAGTCATGCTAATTCAAAAGGATTGTCTTATCAGAATTATTATTAGGATTTAAATCTATTTAATTTCAGCAAGACAAACTGTTTGAACTACTATGACAATCGGTATGACAATTGATTGTCATACCGAAAGTCTTGCTAGTTCATTCTGATTGTCTTGCTAGTTCAATCCATTGTCCTACCGAAAGTCTTGCCAGCTATAGGATTGTCTTTCCAGTTCAATTCAATTCTGGTGAATGATTTAAAAAGACAAAGAAGCAGCAGAAAGACAACTCAATCATCCAACAAACAAAAAAAACAAGAACACAGCAGCCGCAACAAATATTTCATTTTTCATCTGCTTATTTCAAAGATCAATTTCTAGATTGCAAAGTTAAATCCAATCAACTAGAAATCTTTATCTTGTTCTTGTGTAACAATCTAGCGGATCAAAATCCCTAGAACTTAATCTCAAATCGCGTTTAGCATTTGATTCTAATTATTGCAAAAATAGAAAAAGTTCATGTCGAATTTATTCTAGATTTGTGATAATTGATTTGAGATTAATTCCTTGTAATTGATACAGTTGTTGTAACACCCTTTAAGTTTAATAATATTCTTATTTAACTTGAATTTTGTTTCACATTTTTTATTCCGCATTTATTCGATTATTTGCACTGTTTGTATTCAACCCCCCTTCTACAAACACATTGGGACCTAACAAAGATGCTAGTCTGATTTTGAAGAAAAAGGATATTCAAACAACCTCTGACATAGCTCATATTGTTCAAGATCAGGACTTAGTAAATTCTGATATTTCAGTGAAGTAAGCAACCTCTGACATAGCTCAAGTTGGCTTGATATCAGAAGATAAGGAAAAGGAAACCTCTGACATTGCTCATGTTAAACCTTCAAAGATTCTACTAACAGGATTCACCAAAGCTCAACAGAATCAACCTTTGAAGACTACATCAAGTGGTTTTGAAGCAAGAGTTGTTACAAGAACGGAAGCAAGAGATAAATCAGGATTGGGTAGTTCTAAAGAGAAGAGAGTACACAACACTACCAATAATCCAACTTCCTTAAGTGAACCAGGTGTAGGAGCAACTCCTGAGAGATTGAATCAACTTGAATCTGTACAAATGGTTTACCATTCTGTTTTGAAAGAAGACATCATGTTATACTTTATGACAGATGGGAGGGTATTCCAGATCAGGGAGAATGCAATTTTATTGAAGTATTTTGAAGAACTGGAACATGTTCTATTTCTACTTCAAGTGAAAAACAGATCAACATATGGTGTTGCAGGGTGTCTAAAATCAAATATTCAAAGACAGAAGAAGCTTTACTCTGTAAAGTCTGACAGCCCATACTGTCCTAAGTACAGATCTCACAGTGGAGAAATTGTTAAAATGAAGCCTAATACTGCTAAAATCATCACTACATTTTCTGGTATTAAGGTACTTGAATTCAATCTAGAGTCTGATAAAGCCTATATCATTAGACTAGATCAGGATATAAGGAAAGCTAAAATAAATGATCTCAGGGTTGCTATTTTTCAAACTGGTGAAGATACAGTTGAATTGAAGAATGCTAAAAGGAGAATGGTCAATGAACTTGAATATGCTGAGAGATGTTTGTTGAAGAACTATCTCAGAACAACTCCTGACATCAAAGAGATCAGAAATTGAAGCCAAGTCAAAGATCTACAACTACTTAAATTCTGAAGTGTATACAGACTGAAGCTGAAATCAGAATTTAAGAATGGTAAAGCTATAAGGACTGTAAGTTGTAGTTATCTAGTCAAATTCTCATGCATTTGTACTTAATGTTTTTGACATCATCAAATATCTGTTAAACTTGTATATTATGCTAACTTACAAGTTGGGGGAGATTGTTAGATATATTTGTGATGTCATGTCTAATATGATTTGTGTTTAGTTTTCAGATCTTACTTAACAGGATAAATCAGTACTTAACTAGAAATCAGTACTTATACTGAAGTCAGGACTTAACATATCAGAACTTAAGTTGTCAAAACTTAAGTTATCAGAAGATATTTATCAGGAGATAATATCAGGACTTAAGGAGACTTTCAGATAAGGAAGGCAGCTGATTGAAAGGAAAGAAGATCGAGACTGAAACAAGAAGAGATATGCATGAAGAAGAAGAATTCTATAAGGAATAGAATACTTGGAGGAAAAGATAACTGATTGATATATATTAGGAAGCAGAATTATATTCGATATCAATTAGAAGATTATCTTGTAAATGTGTAGTATATAAACACAGACATAGGGTTTACACTATATGTGTTATCTTAATCGAAATTATTATTCATTGTAACCCTAGCAGCTCTCGTGATAATTTGTTCATCACTGAGAGAGGACAGTTCTTTGTAACAGAGTTTATTGTGTTGAATAAAATCTTTCATCTGTTACTTGAGTTCTTATATTCGATTTGATTGTAGTAAACACTATATTCAACCCCCTTCTACAGTGTGTGTGACCTAACAGACTACTTATGTTGAAGTGGTTCAGAAGGCGATGGTAATTGAAGGCGAGAGTGAGAAAAATCAAAAGGAAAAAGGCAACAAAAAAAGAAGATTTGAAACGGGAGAAGAACCTCAAGTTACAAGGGCCAGAATCAGAGAACTAATCAAAGGCTTAAACCTCAGAGTGGACCCAGGAACTTCAAGAAGAACGAATTTGGGAATAAATCACAAGAAATGAGATCTCAATCATCTAGTGGACGGGAACCCCCACATGGATCAGTTCCGGAATGTAAGATTTATAATAAGCGACATACGAGAATCTGCAATAAGGCGAATGTAGTTTGTTTCAAGTGTCACGCGAAGGGCCATTATGCTCATGAATGCAAGAATCAGAAGGCCAACATCACGTGTTATAAGTGTGGGAAAGTAGGACATGTTTCACGAGAATGACCACTGTACCCTACCCTGCGAATCAAGCAACTCCAATTCCAACCTCATCATTCCCAATGTCTTTCAATCAACCTCAAATGGCATCATCTTCAAATCATCTAGCTTTGACTTATCCACCTCAAGCAAGAACTTTCAACATGAACGTGAAGGATACAATTCAAAGTGTCGATGTGGTGTCAGGTATGCTTTCGGTGAATGTTGTTAGTGCCAAAGTATTGATTGATTCGGGAGCCACAAGGTCATTTATTTCGAAGTCTTTTGTTGATAAGTTGAATTGTGAAACCCAATTGATGCATGAACCCTTATCCATTATTTTAGCTAATCAAGATATAGTATTTGTAAATCGTATTTACCCTCATTGTACAATAGAGATAGCCGAACATATTTTTCCTACGAACCTTATTCCTTTCCAATTAGGCGAATTTGATGTGATCTTAGGGATGGTTTGGCTGATAAGTTTCAGTGCTCAAATAGACTGTAAGGATAAAAGGGTAGTATTAAGTACACCTCAAGGTAAGAAAGTGACATTCAAGAGCCAAAGGCTAACTCAGACATTCCTCACCTCGATGCAAGCAAAGAAGTTCATTCGGAAAGGATGCGAGGCGTATTTGGTATATGTAGTTGATTAGGGTAGAGAAGTTTCTAATCTGGAAGACATTCCAGTAGTAAGAGATTTTTTAGACATTTTTCCTGAAGAGCTTCCTGGCTTACCCCCGGACCGACATATTGAATTTACAATAGACCTTGCACCCGGCACCGAACCTGTTTCAAAAACTCCATATAGGATGGCACCAACGGAGATGAAGAAATTAGAAAAGCAAATACAAGAACTACTAGACAAGGGATTTATAAGACCAAGTGTTTCACCGTGGGGCGCTCCAGTTTTGTTTGTGAAGCAGAAGGACGGAAGTATGAGACTTTGTATAGATTATCGAGAATTGAACAAGTTGATGATTAAGAATAGATACCCTTTGCCTAGGATTGATGATCTGTTTGATCAACTCAAAGGAGCCTCTTGCTTTTTGAAGGTTGATCTGCGATCGGGATACCACCAATTGAAGATTAAGTCTGAAGACATACCGAAAACAGCTTTTCGATCAAGATATGGACATTACGAATTTCTCATTATGCCTTTTGGGTTGACAAATGCACCGGTTGCTTTCATGGATTTAATGAATCGAGTATTCAAGGAGTATTTAGACAAGTTTGTCATAGTTTTCATCGATGATATTTTAGTATATTGATAAGTGGCATTTTATACCACTTAGAACGTCTTAAAAAGGCTTAAATTGGTGTCTTGAAATCAAGTATTTTGTGTATTTGATGCATTTTTCTATTGTTTATGCATTTCAGGGTATTAGTTGCATTTCGGGGGAGGAATCATCAAGAATAAGCCTTGGCATGTGTTCACCATTGCGAGAGGAAAGGAATGGGCAGATTACGGCGAAGAAACGGAGCAAGCTTGGAATTTTTCCAGTAGGGTCCTGCACGCCCGCGCAGCAATGCTGAGCGGCCGCGCAGCAGCCTGCGCGCCCGCGCAGAAATGCTGAGCGGCCGCGCAGGGTCGGGGAAAAAGCTGAATTATTTTAGACTTCTACTTCTGTGTGGCTTCCAACATCTATGTAATCTGAGTTTTATGGGACTATTATATAGGTAGATTTGAGACGTTTTCATAGAGATTATTAAGGAGATTATGTTTTAGATTGTGTTTTACGCAAGGAGCGAAGGAGATAAGGAAGAAGACTGATTTAGCACACCGCAACGAAGAGGAAGCATATATTCTTGTGATTCTTGTTTCGTTGTAACATTGGATGCTAGTTTTCTTGCTTTGACTTATTTACTCTTGTGACGTACTCTGTTTTAATATAATTAGTGTAGTTATTATTTTCTTGCGTTTGTTTGTCATGATTTCATATGAACCCATGATGGCGATGAGTTCTATTATGGGCTAATCGTGATCATGGGGTTGCAACGGATTTATTAAGGAATTCTTTAGTTAATTGTTTAATACTTTAGTGTGTGATGATTGCATGATATCTAGTATTGGTTGTGCGTATTCGTCTTATGTGCGTCGCGAACATATAAGATAGGGTGTTAATCTCGTGTGAAGCGATGGTGGATCTTGAGATTTAGAACTCGCCATGCTAGCATAGGTTCATGTACGTTGTGCATGATTAGTGGGTAACTCTAACAGTTTTATTTGCCTTATGTAATCAAAAGGAATAACTTGTGCTTAAATCGTTGTGTTGTCAATTTCTGTAGACATATAGGAACTCAACATAATTGATGACTATTCAACTTCTATCTTAATTGTGGATGCTTGGTAGAATGGTATTAGTACAATGAAAGTTGGCTTTTATCAGT
The DNA here is from genome assembly GCF_009905375.1 of Apium graveolens. NCBI lineage: Eukaryota > Viridiplantae > Streptophyta > Magnoliopsida > Apiales > Apiaceae > Apium > Apium graveolens. The sequence goes on along the minus strand of NC_133654.1, from coordinate 161,898,215 downwards.
TTCGTGTTATTCGATTAATGTCATCACTGTCACATGCTAAAGGTAATAACAATGGCTATAGAAGGAAGTAATAATGAAGTTGTGATCTCATTAGTGTTTTATTATTGATAATTTGAAGTGTTAGTTAAGTGGTTAATTGAGTAGTTAATTATAGTTAATATTTAATGAACAATTTTAAGTGTTATTATCTTAAACATTGAGAAGTAATCATACATTGGTGAGTGAGTTTAATTAGACAATAAATTAGTTTGAGTCTCTGAGGGAACGAACTAGAAAGTATTCTATATTACTTGCGAACGCGTATACTTGCGTGAATATTAGTGCGTGTTTTCGCCCTAACAAGTTTTTGGCGCCGCTGCCGGGGACTCGGCGTATTTGTCTAGTTTATGTACTTACCATCATTGGTCATTAGGACTCAGTGATTAGGACGTAGTAGTTACTTACTCTTTTCGGTTGTGTTTCAGGTACTTTAGCAAGCGTTTTTGCAAACTCGTTCTCGTGCTCGCAAGAGGACTTTAGATACAACTGAGGAGACAGACGAAGTTCTTGATATTCCGGAGAAGTTAGATTTTGAGGATTCGGATTCAGGAACTGAGCAGAAAGAACCAGTAAACATGGGAGATCGTATTGTTCAAGCTGATCCAGCTCTGATGGATTTTTCTCGGCCTAAAATTGATGACATTCAGTCAAGCATCCTTCATCCGGCTATTCAAGCTAACACCTTTGAAATCAAGCCGGGCACTATTCAGATGGTGCAGAATTCTGTTTCTTTTGGAGGAGCGGCAACTGAAGACCCCAACATGCACATAAGGAATTTTGTCGAGATCTGCAGCACTTTTAAGTATAATGGCGTGACTGATGAGGCTATCAAGTTGAGGCTTTTCCCATTCTCACTGAGGGATAAGGCTAAAGACTGGTTACATTCTGAACCAGCTGGGTCCATCACTACGTGGCAAGATCTTACGCAAAAGTTTCTGGTGAAGTTTTATCCAATGGCAAAGACTGCTGCTATGAGGAGTGCTCTTACTCAGTTTGCGCAGCAACCTACAGAATCTATGTGCGAGGCTTGGGAACGCTACAAGGAAATGTTGAGAAAATGTCCACATCATGGAATGCCGGATTGGATGGTGATCACTGGTTTTTATAATGGTTTGGGGGCCCAATCTCGGCCCATGCTCGATGCAGCAGCTGGAGGCGCCTTATGGGCTAAAAGCTATACTGAGGCGTATAATCTTATAGAGACGATGGCTGCAAATGAGCATCAAAACCCAACTCAGAGGATGACGTCAGGCAAGGTAGCAGGTATTCTGGAAGTTGATGCAGCCACCGCTATTGCAGCCCAGCTCCAAGCGCTATCAATGAAGGTTGATTCTCTGGCTATGTATGGAGTTAATCAAATAGCTATGGTTTGTGAGCTTTGTGCAGGTTCTCATGCTACGGATCAGTGTTCTCTTGTCAACGAATCTGTTCAGTATGTGAATAATTATCAGCGACAACAGCAGCCTGTGCCAGCGACCTATCATCCTAATAACAGAAATCATCCAAATTTCAGCTGGGGGAATAATCAGAATGCTATTCAGCCACCATATCAGCAAGGAGTGAGTAAACAGTTTAACCCACCTGGATTCCAGCAACCACAACAGTTTGCTACAAGGCAATCATATCCTCAACAGGGAAGTGTAGCTGCACCTACTAGTGCTGATTTTGAGAAACTTAAGCCGTTGTGCAAGAGTCAGGCGGTTTCTATCAAGACCTTGGAAAATCAAATCGGTCAATTAGCCAATGTAGTGCTCAATCGTCAACCTGGCACTCTTCCCAGTGACACGGAAGTACCAGGCAGGAAGGAAGCTAAAGAGCAAGTCAAGGCTATTACCTTAAGGTCTGGAAAAGTAGCTGATGCTGAAAAGGCAAAAGAAGTCGAAGCTGAAGTTAGATATGAAGAATCTAAGCAAAAGGAGAAAGCGGCGGAACCAAGGAAGACTACTGTTGAACACACTCTGCCTGAGGCTAATACAGGGGAGAAACAGCTCTATCCTCCACCACCTTTTCCTAAGAGATTGCAGCAACAAAAGCTGGATAGACAGTTTGGGAAGTTTCTGGAGGTGTTCAAGAAACTTCACATCAATATACCTTTCGCTGAGGCTCTGGAACAAATGCCTAGTTATGCGAAGTTTATGAAGACTATTCTTTCAAGGAAGGTGAAACTGGATGACCTTGAAACCGTTGCTCTCACGGAAGAATGCAGCGCTGTTCTGCAACAAAAGTTACCGCCAAAACTGAAAGATCCAGGAAGCTTCACCATTCCTTGCACCATTGGCAATCTAACTTTTGACAAGTGCCTTTGTGATTTGGGAGCAAGCATTAATCTGATGCCCTTGTCAATCTTTAAAAATCTGGATCTGCCTGATCCAAAACCCACATACATGTCGCTACAATTGGCGGACCGTTCCATTACTTACCCAAGGGGCATAGTTGAGGATGTGCTCGTCAAGGTGGATAAGCTCTTCTTTCCAGCAGATTTTGTTATTCTGGATTTTGAGGAAGATAAGAAGTGTAAGAACCCTGATTTTTGTAATATTTTAAAACTTCTGTGAATAGTAACTTGAGCTAATTAATTAATACGTATGGGGATCATCATAAAATGAATAGTGAAATTTTGAGAATCCGTGATCATATTCTTGTTTATCGAGGAAAATAAGTGAATGTAAAAGCCGACGAAATTCGAAGATTCACAATTATACTACGTGTTTTCGTATCCGTAAAGAATGGCGTAGAACCGGGAATACTACGTGAAATAAATAATATATCAAGGTGTTTCTATGATCAAGAGAAGGAATTGAATTGGTTATAGGATTATAAGCAATAAAAGAAATCTCTACGAAACAAGTCGTTATACGTGGAAACTATCGGAATGGAACGACGATTGCGTTTCCGATAAAAAAACGAATGAGAAATTAAATCCCATGCAAGTTGGCCATGCATAACCAAGTCCTAACTAGTAGTTAGGAGTGTAACTAGATGATTAGAAGCTAACTAGAATAGTTAGTGGAATAGTGTTGAATAGTGATGGGAGACAAACAAGTACACAAGCCATACTTCTCCCTTTTCTCACTTCACCACACAATCAAACCAACCCATACCTTTGCCAAATTATTGTCAAATCTGCTGCATACATCCCATATATTCATTATACACTCCCACACTTTAGCCATAAAAGAAAACAACCCCTTTTCCCTCACTTAAAGCTCTCCCATTTTTCTTTCCAGCAGTTCGGATTTTCTGAGCAAGGGAGAAAGAAAAATTCATAACTCAAAATATACTCATTCAAATATTATGAAATTTTTACCATAGCTTCTCTATATCATGGGTAAGCTTCGTAACAAATTTCAGCCTCAAATTAATTTATTTCAATTTTATAAAAATATTTGAATGAGGTGCAGAAAGGTTACTCCGAAATTTTAACTTGTTTCTTGGTTTTGTTTCTTAAGGATCTAGCCCTTCTAAGTGTTTTCTAAGAAAACCAAGCCTCAATCATCCTAGAACTAACCTTCCTAGTGTCCAAGAAGGTATAACTTTCAACCCTTTAAGGATTTATGGTTGGATTTAAGAGTTATGTTTGTTGTAGTGTTAAGATCCAAAGGATTGTGTTTGTTTGAGTTTGTATTGATTATGTTCTTGCTAAAGGCTTGAGATGTTGAGTTGTAATCCATGTATGTGGTACTAGATAGAGCATATAAGGTTCATGTGGGTGGATCTTGAGAAGTACTTGTGTTTATGATGGTTATAGGTAGTGATTGTGTTAAGATCAAGTAGTAGAAATTGAGTTTGGGCATTCTTGCACTTGATCTGTTTTCTGCAGGATATTCGGCCATGAAAATGGTTAAAATTTGAAAACCACTGGCCATGAATAGATAGATATTGTTTTTCAGTTTCTATACATGTGTAGATCATCATGAGGAGATTTACGGTTTAGGAGTTATGGTCGTTTTAGTGTAAAACATTTCTGCGATTAGCCAACTGCACTTAAGTCCACTTGCATGGTGATTTTGAAGGACTTAAAATAATTCTGAGATTCTGGAAAACTTATAAAAAATGGATATGACAGTAGAGAAGACTGTACAAAAAGAATTTTGAGAAAATATTAATTTTTCGATTTTATAAAAATGTTTTGGTAAAGTGAGCGCAAGCGAGAAACGCATAAAAACCTAGTTTTGACGCGTGTTTTCTCACGTTCGAGCTTAAAACTCGAAATGGACTTTCTAAAGCGAACGATCGATTTCAAAACTCGACCATGTTATAAAGTGAGAATATAATTGTTGAGAATGTGACGATCGAAGATTCATTATACTTGAGTAGTTGCGAAAGTTGCTTAATAAAAGCGAGACATTAATCGCGTACTAACTTAGACCGTTGGTTCTTGTTTATAGATCGCCAACCAAACACCAGAGACCATACCACTTCGATTACTCGAGGCAAGTTTTTGAAACCCTATCTCATACTATCCATGCTATATATATACTGTTGTGATATTGATGCCATGATTTACATTTCAAATATATATGCTTGTCTATGATATCAATGCATAAGAATTATGCGATTGTTACGAAAACAAATTTCGTTTTACACGAGTATGAGAAATTGAAATTTATTTCAAATATAATATATGATAATGGGAGTTGGAGATATTTTAATAGCGATTTAATTCCGGAGAGAGACGGACGCGAAAGATTTCTATTTCCATAAATAAAGTACCTTTCGCGTAATATAGATATCAAGCGAACGATTGAGATTTTGACTTAAACTTCGAGAAATATTGGTTTATTCATTTAAGGGACACCCTTACTTGATGGATTATTTTATAAAGCGATACTTAAGGGATTATTAAATATCCAGAAATTATTTAAAAATATACTGAATAGTTTATAAATCATTTCACGTTATTTAATAAAGACTTAACTATTCAAAGAGCAATTATAGGATACCAAACCCTGTTTTGATTATTTGATTAAGGTGTCTCCATTCGTTGGACCTCATTCAGAAATATTTTGTATTTAAGGTTTATTAATTCATTGAACCTTAATTAGAAATACTTTGTACTTAAGATTTTATCAATTCATTGAACCATATTCAGAGATATTTTATATAGAAGGTTTTTATCAATTCATTGAACCTTATACAGAGATGTTTTATTTATAAGATTTTATCAATTCATTGAATCCCTCTTAAATTATTATAAGACCTTAGATATTTAATATCTTCGGACTTCTAAAAACTTATTTAAAAATAGACATAGTTCCCAAAGGTACTTTCTAAATTATTCAAAAATCTTGAAAGAGATTAATCATTTGAAACGTATAAAAACCTTAGGGAACTTAGTCTAGAAGCATAAGAGTTTTGCTTCCTCGTTCAATAAAGAACAAGTGAGTAATATATGTGTCACCCTACTACAAATAGGGATTTGAAAATGATTTTAAATTCAAAACTCCGACAACTCCCAAAGATCAATTGAGTTAAAAGTGATGAATAAATCATCTTATTTAGAGGTCAACTTTTAACGACCTATTTCTTCGAAAAAGGATTTTGAGCAAAAGATATAATTGTTTTGGGACTGGAATGTGGCATGCCCGGCACGGAGTGGTATCGGGCAGTGACCAAGCGCGGAGTGGCGCATTATGCAAGCGTGGAGTGGTGCATTGTACGGTTATATGGTCTATGTGACCATTGACTTTCGGACTTGCACGACAATGGGAAACCACCGTGTAGTGTCTTGATGAGCCCAAAGGCGGCTAGGTTTGTATTCCTTCTACTAGTAGAGAAAATTTCGTATTCGGCTGATCACCGATACGTGTTTTATTCCAGTATAGTCCCTTTCTTCCATTTTGGAAAAACTGTTGTGAAATATACAACAGAGAGCCGATAAGGCTGAGTTTTAAACAAGGATATTGATGAATATATATCAAATCCATTTGAGAAATCTGCCGATAAGGATGAGTTTAAATAAGGATGTTGATGATTATATATCAAATCCATTTGTGAAATCTGCCGATAAGGCTGAGTTTTAAATTGGGATGTTGACGAATATATATCACACCCATATGAGAATCTTGGTTCGAGTAACATCTTGAGATTTTGAAATAAAATGAGTACGAGTATAAAATGATTTTGAGAAAGAGATGAATACAAGTATTCATTGGATATACTATTGTAGTTGATTTTGAGAATATTATAAATTTGATAAGCATATAAACTTTTAGAACGCTTTGGAGATACAAAGTATAATTATTGGTTTTATTTATCCTTACATACTTAAATATGGGGATATATACCTTGCTGAGCTTTAATGCTCACCCTTGCTTTTATATATCATATCACAACAGACTACCAGTATGGATCAGACCAGGACTGCTGTCCTTAGGCGGGTAAGGAACGCTCGTGAGTTCCGTAGGCTTTTTGTGCGCCAGCCCCGTCAGGTAGATAAGTGGAAATGATTTATTTGATAATGTTTCCAAGCATATAACCTGTGTGTATGTGAGTTTGAATAAAAGGTCGAGTAATATTGTGAAAAGATTATTTAATTAATAAGTGATCGTAACGACCCGAATTCACGACCTTGGATTTGGGGGTGTTACAGAAATGGTATAAGAGCCAAAGGTTATAAGTCTTGGAAACAGTAAAAGTAAAATGAGTAGATTAAGGATCTAAAAGTTAACAAGAACTCTCATCGAGTTCATAGTCGGATTACTATGGAGTAGTCGCGACGGTAGTACCCAAGGGGACCTTAGCCTTAAGAGTTGAGGCATTGGTTGAGTTATTAACAGTCGATTGAAAAGCCAACATTAAGGGAAAAGAATGAGTTGTAGCACTCAGAGAAAAGATTTCTAAGAGTTATATGTGAAAGAGAGTCTATTGGTTAAGCCGATAGAGTTTGTTGATGGACTACCAGGAGTTATGTTGAAGTGTTTATGTGAAGTGTTATACGGAAATTGATGGAATCGTTTAAGATCGACAGAATGAGGAAAGGAGAAAATTGTACATGATTCTTTTATAATGTTGATATCGAAGTGGAGCTAAGTCTCCGGAGAAAGCGGGATGAAGACGATACCCCAATACCATGGGTTGATTGGAAAACCCGAGGCTTGCCACTCATAGCTCTTTATAGAGTGTCCTTGAGGAGACATATTAGGCAAGAATCAAGATGCTTAATTCTTTTACTATTAAGGTTATTACGTTACCTGAATTGGTTGAAAGTATTGTTCCGATAATAAGGGTTCAATACATGACAAACATCGATTCTACCAAGAAGGGTATTCGCTATACCATTGAGGAATCTACGTCCTATAAGGAAGATTTTAGCGTGTCCCAAGATGAGAATGCTATGCGATAATACGAAATCATTTCATCCGTTAAGCCATTATGGTTCGGCACAGAAAGCGAGAATCGACAGAATAATTTTTGAAAAGTTTCATGCTCCTGCAATCAACGCAGCAAGCTCCGAACTACTAGAGGAGAAGACCAATAAGTCTGGCGCAGAATTCCAAGAGTGGGATGTCACTAGGAGCTACGTGTATATTCTCGACAGGATGTCGTCTTTTGTTAACGCATCAAATCAGGTGCGTGGGCACAACGTTGCGAGTAACTAAAGAGGAATGAAGAATGTATTTGTGACAAAGCGAGTTATTAAGCGACTTTAACATAATGAGTAGAGACGTGAATAATGTTATATTGGTGATCTTTTATATTAGCATCAAGATGCCACCCCGACATATTTGGAAACTAGAGCAAACCCTGCTGAATTGGTAAACCAAAATAACCAAGAACACGAGGAAGTCGAATATAATGAATTCGGCTTAGAGTATTACAATGAAGAAGAAACTATGGATACTAACGAGGGGGAAGGCCAGAGAGGAAACCCCATGGACCAAATTATGAATCTTCTTCGAGAGAATTTAAATTGTCACCCTCAACCCAGGTGGATCATGTTCCAGTTACTAATGTCTTTAAGGCCTTTAAGTGGTTAAAACCCCCAGAAATTTCAAGGGACTGCTAACCTATTAAGGCCAGAGCTTGGATGAAAGAAATGGAAAAAAGCTTTGAGATAGTGCCCATAGAAGAGACGCAAAAGACTGTGTTCACCACTTATATGTTAAAAGGAGAAGCAAATTATTAGTGGAAACCTAAAGGAACCCTGGAGACTGATGTGATTATCACATGGGGAAAAGTATTTTCCAGGTTTATGGAGGCTCAGATGGAGTTGAAGTTTCTAGAGATTAAGTAAGATAAGATGTCAGTGGCTGTGTACAAAGCCAAATTTATTGAACTGTCGAGATTCGTGCCGGAGTTTGTGAACACGAAAGAGAAAAAGGCGAGGAGATTTCAGCAAGGGCTAAAACAATGGATTCAGGACCGAGTGTCATTACTTTAGATAACAGACTATATACAAAAAGGCCTCGATTGTAGAGGCAGAGAGTGAGCAAAGTCAAAAAGAGGAAGAGAGCAAGAAGAGGAGTTCGGAAGCCAAGGCGGCAGAGCGATAAACAGAAGTTTCCGATTAGGACTGAGAGGGGAGTGGTGTCCCAACCCGTAGTGGGTACCAGGTTCGCCACTACCGTAGCTGGCGGAAATAGCTTTAGCGAACCGGTAAGCAAGAGTATCGCCCAGGGAGGTGGTCAATATAAGACTACGTTTCATAACCAGTTTCGGTCACCCCTACAGGATCATAAGTCATGTGGGGAGAAACATCCCGGGGTATGTAATTGGGAAAAGAGCTACTGAGGTGCTTTAATTGCAACCAACTAGGACATTATTCTAGCAACTGCCCCAACCCAGCTAGGGCGTGATAGCAGGTAACCTTTTACTTAATTTGGTAACTGCAAATATTCTGTTTAATTCTGAAGCAACTAAGTATTTTATATCGCGAGATTTTTTGGCCAAGTTAAAACTTAATGTGATTCCAACGCGAGAATTATTGCGAATAAAAATAGTGAATCGAGAGGTTGTTCCAATTAATGAGATTCATCTAATCTGCAAGTGGGAACTAGGAGGGAAGGGCTTTAAGTTGGACTTAATTCCTTTCAGGCTGAGAGAATTTGGTGTGGTCTTAAAAATGGATTGGTTGTCGAGCAATGGTGCTCAGATTGATTATAAAGGAAAGAAAGTTAAAATCTGAATGCCTAACGGCAAGAAAATTGTGATTAAGGGTCAGCGTCAGACCCAGAAATTTTTTTAATATTGCTCAAGCAAAGCAATTATTAAGGAAAGATAGCAAAACATATTTAGCATACGTGGCGGGTACCAAGAGAGAAGCCCCGATGTACGTGACATACCAGTTGTTAACCAGTTTGAGGATGTGTTTTCCAAAGACCTTTCAGGATTATCACCTGACCGAGAGATAGAGTTCGCTATCGAATTAGCATCAGGAACGACATCAGTTTCAAAAAGCCCCATATAGGCTAGCCCCGGTTGAAATGAAAGAATTGACTTCACAGTTGCAAGAACTGTTGAATAAAGGAATGATGAGACCTAATGTGTCACCATGAGGCACACCAATGTTGTTTGTCAAAAATAAGGATGGTAGTATGCGATTGTGCACAGAGTATAGGGAACTGAATAAGCTGACTATTAAGAATAGATACCCTCTTTCTAGAATTGACGATTCGTTTGACCAACTTGAAGGAGTGGTACATTTTTTGAAAATCGATCTAAGAATGGGATATCACCAACTGAAGATTAAAACAGGGGACAAATACCGTATTTCGCACGAGGTATGGACATTATGAGTTCTTGGTGACGTCGTTCGGGCCAAAGAATGCCCCAGTAGCTTTCATGGACTTTGTGAATCGAGTGTTTAAAAAGTATTGGGACGTGTGCGTCATTATTTTTTATTAATAATATTTTAGTCTATTCTAAAACGGAAGAAGAACATGCGGAATATCTGAGGATAGTGGTAGAAGCATTTAGAAGAGAAAAGTTGTTTGCCAAATTCTCAAGGTGCGAATTCTGGCAAAATGAAGTTCAGATCTTAGGACAATTGATGAGCAGTGAAGGAGTGTTAGTTGACCCTACCAATGTTGAGGCAGTATTTCAATGAGAAAAAATAACCACACCTACGGAAGTAGGAACTTTTTGGGAATTAACTGGTTTTATGAGAGGTTCGTACAGGATTTCGTTAAGATATCAGGACCTTTGATTAGGCCTACTTGCAAAACGAAAAAGGTTGTGTGGAATGAAAAATGTGAGGAAAGTTTTCAGGAATTGAAAAGAAGTTTGGTAATATCCCTCGTGCTGGCATTGCCCGATGGAAAGGGTGATTTGTGATCTATAGTGATGCGTCACATAAAGGATTAGGATGCATGCTCATGCAGCATGGGAAAGTGGTTGTTTATGCCTCATGGCAGCTGAAGGAATATAAAGTAAGATACCCTACTCATGAATTAGAATTAGCAGCAATAGTTTTGCTTTGAAAAATTGGAGACAATATCCATACAGAGAAAATTGTGAGATCTACACGACCATAAGAGCCTTAAGTATATATTTACTCAGAAAGAACTCAACAGGAGACAGAGGAGATGGTTAGAGTTAATAAAAGACTATGTCGGTGAGATTTTATATCACCCAGGGAAGGCCAATGTGGTGGCCGATGCCCTTAGTAGTAAAGAGATACTCAAGATGTTGACAACGCCGGAGGAACTAGTGAGAGAACTCGAGGAGATGGAGATAGAGGTGAAGTCACTGGTAAAGGGACTGATGGACTAATTGAGATCAAATTAGAACTGGAATTGTTAGAAAAGATGGGACATTATCAGGAAGAGAAGATGAATGAAGAGTGAGAATCTTTGACTGAGAAGAAGTCAAATGTGAGAAAGATGAGAAGGGAATTATGAGGTATGCAAACCGGATTTGGATTCCGAATGTTCGAGAATTAAAAGATGAAATTTTACGCGAAGGACATAATTCTAGATATTCAATTCATCCTGGAGGTACCAAGATGTACCGAGATCCAAAGGAATATTATTGATGACCCAACATGAAAAGAGACGTGGCCAATTGGGTTAGTATGTGTTTGACCTGTTAAAGAGTGAAGGTGGAACATCAGCGACCGAGGGGACTCCTACAACCCTTAGGAATTCTGATGTGAAAGTGGGAACAAATAGCCATGGATTCTGTGGTAGGATTTCCCCGAGCTAAGGCTAACCGTGATGCAATATGAGTAATTATATATCGACTGACCAAGTCAGCATACTTTCTTCCAATCAAGAAAACCTACATGGTGGATAGATTAGTAGAGCTATACATCAAGGAAATTGTGATAAGACATGGAGTCTCTGTAGCTATCGTATCTGACAGAGATCCCCGATTCAACTCCAGATTTTTTTGAGGAGCTTTCAGGAATGCTTATGAACCAAACTGAATGTGAGTACTGCATACCATCCCCAAACCGATGGACAAAGTGAGTGAATCATTCAGACATTGGAGTACATGTTGAGAAATTTTGTAATTGATTTTTAAGGTTATTGAGATGAAAACCTATCTTTGATAGAGTTTGCCTACAATCATAGTTATCATGCGAGTATAGAAATGCCCCCACATGAGGCGCTGCATGGTCGGAGGTTCCATTCACCCTTGTACTGGGATGAAGTTGGTGAAAGAAAGTTACTAGGTCCCGACTTGGTGTAAAGAACGAGGGACATAGTTGAGTTGATCAGAGGATGACCGACAGCGTAAATATGCCGACTTAGCACGAAAAGACAGAGAGTATGAAGTGGGTGACCAGGTATTTTTGAAAGTGTCACCATGGGAAGGACTGATGAGATTTGCAAAGAAAGGGAAGTTGAGTTCCCGATATATGGGTCCTTTGAGATTTTGTGACAAATACAACCGTGGCATACGAATTGGCTTTACCTCCAAACCTTCAACAGGTTCATAGTGTTTTTCATGTGCCAATGTTGAGAAAGTATAATGCGGATACCAAGAATATAGTGAAACATGAGTTAGTACTAGATCTGTCCTACATTGAGCAACCAGTTGAAATCATTGGTTGAAAAGAGCAAGTACTCAGGGACAAGAGTGTCAAGCTATTCAGAGTCTTATTGAGACATCCCAAGGTCGAGGAGTCGACTTGGGAATTAGAGAGCCACCTGCGAGAAAGGTACCCCCATCTATTTGTGAGTTGATTCCGGGACGGAATCCCTTTAAGGGGGGAGACTGTAAGAACCCTGATTTTAGTAATATTTTAAAACTTCTGTGAATAGTAACTTGAGCTAATTAATTAATACGTATGGGGATCATCATAAAATGAATAGTGGAATTTTGAGAATCCGAGATCATATTCTTGTTTATCGAGGAAAATAAGTGAATGTAAAAGCCGACGAAATTCGAAGATTCACAATTATACTACGTGTTTTCGTATCCGTAAAGAATGGCGTAGAACCGGGAATACTATGTGAAATAAATAATATATCAAGGTGTTTCTATGATCAAGAGAAGGAATTGAATTGGTTATAGGATTATAAGCAATAAAAGAAATCTCTACGAAACAAGTCGTTATACGTAGAAACTATCAGAATGGAACGACGATTGCGTTTGCGATAAAAAAACGAATGAGAAATTAAATCCCATGCAAGTTGGCCATGCATAACCAAGTCCTAACTAGTAGTTAGGAGTGTAACTAGATGATTAGAAGCTAACTAGAATAGTTAGTGGAATAGTGTTGAATAGTGATGGGAGACAAACAAGTACACAAGCCATACTTCTCCCTTTTCTCACTTCACCACACAATCAAACCAACCCATACCTTTGCCAAATTATTGTCAAATCTGCTGCATACATCCCATATATTCATTATACACTCCCACACTTTAGCCACAAAAGAAAACAACCCCTTTTCCCTCACTTAAAGCTCTCCCATTTTTCATTCCAGCAGTTCGGATTTTCTGAGCAAGGGAGAAAGAAAAATTCATAACTCAAAATATACTCATTCAAATATCATGAAATTTTTACCATAGCTTCTCTATATCATGGGTAAGCTTCGTAACAAATTTCAGCCTCAAATTAATGTTTTTCAATTTTATAAAAATGTTTGAATGAGGTGCAGAAAGGTTACTCCGAAATTTTAACTTGTTTCTTGGTTTTGTTTCTTAAGGATCTAGCCCTTCTAAGTATTTTCTAAGAAAACCAAGCCTCAATAATCCTAGAACTAACCTTCCTAGTGTCCAAGAAGGTATAACTTTCAACCCTTTAAGGTTTTATGGTTGGATTTAAGAGTTATGTTTGTTGTAGTGTTAAGATCCAAAGGATTGTGTTTGTTTGAGTTTGTATTGATTATGTTCTTGCTAAAGGCTTGAGATGTTGAGTTGTAATCCATGTATGTGGTACTAGATAGAGCATATAAGGTTCATGTGGGTGGATCTTGAGAAGTACTTGTGTTTATGATGGTTGTAGGTAGTGATTGTGTTAAGATCAAGTAGTAGAAATTGAGTTTGGGCATTCTTGCACTTGATCTGTATTCTGCAGGACATTCGGCCATGAAAATGTATAAAATTTGAAAACCACTAGCCATGAATAGATAGATATTGTTTTGTAGTTTCTATACATGTGTAGATCATCATGAGGAGATTTACGGTTTAGGAGTTATGGTCGTTTTAGTGTAAAACATTTCTGTGATTAGCCAACTGCACTTAAGTCCACTTGCATGGTGATTTTGAAGGACTTAAAATAATTCTGAGATTCTGGAAAACTTATAAAAAATGGATATGACAGTAGAGAAGACTGTACAAAAAGAATTTTGAGAAAATATTAATTTTTCGATTTTATAAAAATGTTTTGGTAAAGTGAGCGCAAGCGAGAAACGCATAAAAACCTAGTTTTGACGCGTGTTTTCTCACGTTCGAGCTTAAAACTCGAAATGGACTTTCTAAAGCGAACGATCGATTTCAAAACTCGACCATGTTATAAAGTGAGAATATAAGTATTGAGAATGTGACGATCGAAGATTCGTTATACTTGAGTAGTTGCGAAAGTTGCTTAATAAAAGCGAGACGTTAATCGCGTACTAACTTAGACCGTTGGTTCTTGTTTATAGATCGCCAACCAAACACCAGAGACCATACCACTTCGATTACTCGAGGCAAGTTTTTGAAACCCTATCTCATACTATCCATGCTATATATATACTGTTGTGATATTGATGCCATGATTTACATTTCAAATATATATGCTTGTCTATGATATCAATGCATACGAATTATGCAATTGTTACGAAAACAAATTTCGTTTTACACGAGTATGAGAAATTGAAATATATTTCAAATATAATATATGATAATGGGAGTTGGAGATATTTTAATAGCGATTTAATTACGGAGAGAGTCGGATGCGAAAGATTTCTATTTCCATAAATAAAGTACCTTTCGCGTAATATAGATATCAAGCGAACGATTGAGATTTTGACTTAAACTTCGAGAAATATTGGTTTATTCATTTAAGGGACACCCTTACTTGATTGATTATTTTATAAAGCGATACTTAAGGGATTATTAAATATCCAGAAATTATTTAAAAATATACTGAATAGTTTATAAATCATTTCACGTTATTTAATAAAGACTTAACTATTCAAAGAGCAATTATAGGATACCAAACCCTGTTTTGATTATTTGATTAAGGTGTCTCCATTCGTTGGACCTCATTCAGAAATATTTTGTATTTAAGGTTTATTAATTCATTGAACCTTAATTAGAAATACTTTGTACTTAAGATTTTATCAATTTATTGAACCATATTCAGAGATATTTTATATAGAAGGTTTTTATCAATTCATTGAACCTTATACAGAGATGTTTTATTTATAAGATTTTATCAATTCATTGAATCCCTCTTAAATTATTATGAGACCTTAGATATTTAATATCTTCAGACTTCTAAAAACTTATTTAAAAATAGACATAGTTCCCAAAGGTACTTTCTAAATTATTCAAAAATCTTGAAAGAGATTAATCATTTGAAACGTATAAAAACCTTAGGGAACTTAGTCTAGAAGCATAAGAGTTTTGCTTCCTCGTTCAATAAAGAACAAGTGAGTAATATATGTGTCACCCTACTACAAATAGGGATTTGAAAATGATTTTAAATTCAAAACTCCGACAACTCCCAAAGATCAATTGAGTTAAAAGTGATGAATAAATCATCTTATTTAGAGGTCAACTTTTAACGACCTATTCCTTCGAAAAAGGATTTTGAGCAAAAGATATAATTGTTTTGGGACTGGAATGTGGCATGCCCGGCACGGAGTGGTATCGGGCAGTGACCAAGCGCGGAGTGGCGCATTATGCAAGCGTGGAGTGGCGCATTGTACGGTTATATGGTCTATGTGACCATTGACTTTCGGACTTGCACGGCAATGGGAAACCACCGTGTAGTGTCTTGATGAGCCCAAAGGCGGCTAGGTTTGTATTCCTTCTACTAGTAGAGAAAATTTCGTATTCGGCTGATCACCGATACGTGTTTTATTCCAGTATAGTCCCTTTCTTCCATTTTGGAAAAACTGTTGTGAAATATACAACAGAGAGCCGATAAGGCTGAGTTTTAAACAAGGATATTGATGAATATATATCAAATCCATTTGAGAAATCTGCCGATAAGGCTGAGTTTAAATAAGGATGTTGATGATTATATATCAAATCCATTTGTGAAATCTGCCGATAAGGCTGAGTTTTAAATTAGGATGTTGACGAATATATATCACACCCATATGAGAATCTTGGTTCGAGTAACATCTTGAGATTTCGAAATAAAATGAGTACGAGTATAAAATGATTTTGAGAAAGAGATGAATACAAGTATTCATTGGATATACTATTGTAGTTGATTTTGAGAATATTATAAATTTGATAAGCATATAAACTTTCAGAACGCTTTGGAGATACAAAGTATAATTATTGGTTTTATTTATCCTTACATACTTAAATATGGGGATATATACCTTGCTGAGCTTTAATGCTCACCCTTGCTTTTATATATCATATCACAACAGACTACCAGCATGGATCAGACCAGGACTGCTGTCCTTAGGTGGGTAAGGAACACTCGTGAGTTCCGTAGGCTTTTTGTGCGCCAGCCCCGTCAGGTAGATAAGTGGAAATGATTTATTTGATAATGTTTCCAAGCATATAACCTGTGTGTATGTGAGTTTGAATAAAAGGTCGAGTAATATTGTGAAAAGATTATTTAATTAATAAGTGATCGTAACGACCCGAATTCACGACCTTGGATTTGGGGGTGTTACAAGAAGATTCCCATAATCTTGGGGAGGCCTTTCTTGGCTACTGGCCGTACCTTGATAGATGTGCAAAAAGGGGAACTTACTATGCGGGTCCAAGATCAGGATGTGACCTTCAATGTATTCAAGGCAATGAAATTCCCTATAGAAGATGAGGAGTGCTTAAAAGTGGATGTGATTGATACTGTAGTTACTTCGGAACTCGATCACATGCTAATGTCTGATGCATTGGAAAAGGCCTTAGTGGGGGATTTTGACAGCGATGATGAAGATAGCAACGAGCAATTACAATATCTGAACGCTTCTCCCTGGAAGCGAAAGCTGGATATACCATTTGAATCTCTTGGTACTTCTGACCTCAAGAACGCTGAAGGGAAGCTCAAACCATCAATAGAGGAAGCACCTACCTTGGAGCTCAAACTATTACCTGAACACTTGAGGTATGCTTTTTTAGGTGATTCATCTACGTTACCTGTTATTATTTCAGCTGACCTTTCAGGTAGTGAGGAAGACAAACTCTTAAGGATTTTGAGAGAATTCAAATCGGCTATAGGATGGACCATAGCAGACATCAAGGGGATAAGTCCTTCATATTGTATGCATAAAATTCTGTTAGAGGAAGGTAGTAAGCCAACTGTGGAACAGCAGCGAAGACTGAACCCGATCATGAAGGAGGTGGTAAAGAAAGAAATTCTGAAATGGCTAGATGCAGGCATCATTTATCCTATTTCTGATAGCTCGTGGGTGAGCCCCGTACAATGTGTACCTAAGAAAGGAGGTATCACTGTGGTCGCAAATGAAAAGAATGAGCTCATCCCTACTCGAACAGTTACAGGATGGAGAGTATGCATGGATTATAGGAAATTGAACAAAGCCACAAGGAAGGATCACTTCCCTCTTCCATTTATTGATCAAATGCTTGACAGATTGGCGGGACATGAGTATTTTTGTCTTCTGGATGGTTATTCCGGGTATAATCAGATTTGTATCGCACCAGAGGATCAGGAAAAGACTACCTTCACTTGTCCATTTGGCACATTTGCTTTTCGCAGAGTTTCGTTTGGGTTATGTGGCGCCCCGGCCACCTTTCAGAGATGTATGATGGCTATATTCTCTGACATGATTGGAAATAACGTCGAAGTGTTCATGGATGACTTCTCCGTCTTTGGACACTCATATGATGAATGTTTGAATAATCTGCGCGCCGTACTCAAAAGATGCGTGGAAACTAATTTGGTGCTTAATTGGGAGAAATGTCATTTTATGGTGCGTGAAGGCATTATCCTTGGGCATAAGGTCTCTAGCAAGGGTCTGGAGGTGGACAAGGCCAAGGTGGGAGTCATTAAAAATCTTCCCCCACCCAATTCTGTGAAAGGAATCCGTAGTTTTCTTGGTCATGCGGGTTTTTATCGGCGATTCATCAAGGACTTCTCAAAGATATCCAAGCCGTTGTGCAATTTGCTTGAGAAAGATGTGCCTTTCAAATTTGATGATGAATGTTTGGCAGCATTCGAGACTCTCAAGAAGAGTTTGATCACTGCACCAGTTATTACAGCACCAGATTGGACAGAACCGTTTGAGATGATGTGTGATGCGAGTGATTATGCGGTAGGTGCAGTTCTGGGACAGCGCAAGAAAAATATCTTCCAAGTGGTCTACTATGCGAGTAAGACTTTAAATGGGGCCCAATTGAACTACACCACTACTGAGAAGGAGCTTTTGGCTATAGTCTTTGGCTTTGAGAAATTTCGATCTTATCTGCTTGGTACGAAAGTAACAGTATTCACTGATCATGCAGCTATTCGCTATCTGGTTTCTAAGAAGGATTCGAAGCCGAGACTCATTCGTTGGGTGCTTTTACTTCAGGAATTTGAGTTAGAGATCAAAGATAGAAAAGGTACTGAGAATCAAGTAGCTGACCATCTCTCTAGGTTGGAGAATCCCGATTCTACTTCACAAGATAGGACGTTAATCAATGAATCTTTTCCGAATGAGCAGTTGTTTGCAATTCAGGAGGAAGAACCATGGTTTGCAAAAATTGTAAACTATCTTGTTAGCAATATAATGCCTCTTAATTTGACATCCGCTCAAAAGAAGAAGTTTCTGCATGAGGTGAAGTGGTATATGTGGGATGAACCATATTTGTTTAGACAGGGAGCTGACCAGATCATCAGGAGATGTATCTCGTTCTGTGAGACGGAGGGGATATTACGAGACTGCCATTCCACGGTTTATGGTGGACACTATGGAGGTGAGAAGACGGCAGCTCGTATTCTGCAAGCAGGATTTTTCTGGCCTACTTTGTTCAAGGATGCTCATCAGTTTGTTCTAAGGTGTGATCGTTGCCAAAGAGTGGGAAATTTGTAAAGGAAGGATGAGATGCCATTAAATGTGATGCTTGAAGTCGAGGTCTTTGATGTGTGGGGAATCGATTTCATGGGGCCTTTTATCTCGTCTTGCAATAATCAGTACATCTTGCTGGCAGTCGATTATGTCTCAAAATGGGTCGAAGTTAAAGCTTTACCGACAAATAATGCAAGGGTAGTACTAAATTTTCTTCATAAGCAATTTTTCACAAGGTTTGGAACGCCTCAGGTAATCATAAGTGATGAAGGATCGCATTTTTGCAACCGTAAGTTCACTTCTATGATGCAGCGTTATAATGTGAATCATCGAGTAGCTACTGCCTATCATCCACAAATAAATGGTCAAGCAGAAGTGTCTAACAGAGAGATAAAGCGTATTCTAGAGAAGGTTGTTTCTCCGTCAAGGAAGGATTGGTCTTTAAAGCTCGATGAAGTTGTTTGGGCTTACAGAACAACATACAAAACTCCACTCGGGATGTCACCGTTTCAGTTGGTGTACGGTAAGGGATGTCATCTACCAGCGGAGCTTGAGCATAAAGCCTACTGGGCATTGAAGAAATTGAACCTGGATTTAGATGCAGCTGGTAAGAAAAGAATGCTTCAGCTTAATGAACTTGATGAATTTTGACTTCAAGCGTACGAGAATAACAAAATGTATAAGGAAAAGGTGAAGAGGTGGCACGATAGGAAGCTACATCCTAAGTTATTTGTGCCAGGGCAACAAGTTCTGTTATTCAACTCTCGTCTCCGACTTTTTCCTGGGAAGTTGAAATCAAGGTGGTCTGGACCTTTTATTGTCAAAACTGTGTTTCCACATGGAGCGGTTGAAATTTTTGAGAATGATTCGGACCAAGCATTCAAGGTTAACGGTCAGCGGTTGAAGCACTACTATGGGGACATGGCACACCGAGAGGTGGTTAGTGCCATTTTGTTGACTACTTGAGAAAGGTACGGAACGTCAAGCTAATGACGAAAAAGAAGCGCTGCGTGGGAGGCAACCCATGAATTGTTGTTACAGGAACCCTTAGAAGTTAATAACCTATCCAAAAACACAAAAAAATCAGAAAACAGGGGCTGAAAAAAAAATTCCAGAGACCCTCTGCGCGCCCGCGCAGCTATGCTGAGCGGCCGCGCAGCTTGTTGCGCGCCCGCGCAGAAATGCTGAGCGGCCGCGCAGGGGTCGAGTTCCAGAAATTTTTTTTACAGTTCAGAAAAAAAAATAAAAAATAAAAACACAAAAACAGTTTTAGCCCATAAACCCACGAATTGTTCCCACTACCCCATGATTTTATCCCTTAATTTCCAAACCCTAATCTAATCAACACCCTATATATTCATACACCTATCCTACATATCTCCCACAAAACTTCCTACACTTAAACCCTCTCACAAACATCAAAAATCAGTTCTTACACACTTCTATTCACGAATCAATAGCACCCAAGAGAGCACGCACTATTGACAGCAGCAGCACAGTTCCTACTGCTGATTCATCGAGGGGCACTGCTGCAAGGCCTCGGTTAACTGACAGAGCTGCGGAGGAGGAGTACACTAGGCTGTTGGGGAAGCCGATTCTGAAGGAGAGGGGGTTTTTACCATCAGGGAGGGATGGTGAGTTGTTGCCCATGATTGCAGAGAAGGGGTGGATAGCTTTTTGTGAGTCACCCGAAGCGGTACCGATGAGCGTTGTTCGCGAGTTCTACGCGAACGCGAAGGCTGAAAAGAATGGGTTTTCTGTAGTCCGTGGGCTGACGGTTGATTATCATCCTGCGGCGATTCGCCGTGTGATTGGACAGCGAGAGAGGAAGCCCGAGGAGGAGAACTGGAATGAAAAGAATGCTGAGGATTTTGACTTGGATTTGATTTGTGCGACTCTCTGTCAACCGGGCACAGTTTGGAACCGCAGTCCAGCCAATAATGAGTATCGTCACTTTCCGGCGATCGCCATGAACAGGTATGCCCGTGCATGGAATGCATTTATACGTGCTAATATTTTGCCTTCTTCACATGCACACGAGGTCACAGTTGAGAGAGCACAGCTGTTGTGGGGAATTCTGAATGAGGAATACTATGTGGACCTTGGTGAGTTTATTTACCAAGGAATTCTGAAGTTTTGAGGGGAGCAAAGCATATGAACATCCCTTATGCATCCACGGTTACGAAGCTATGCCGAGCAGTGGGAGTGAACTGGCCGGCTCATGAGCAGTTGCAATTGCCAGCAGCTCCGATAGATTCTGGCACTCTGAATGGGATGCAGGAGTGGACCGGTGGTGAGCCTGAGGAGCATGGGCTGGGTTATTGTCTTCCAGGAGGGCGTTCAGCACGAGGTGCTACTATGGCTAGGCCAGGGCGTGGTGAGGCTGGTTCGTCGAGAGCTCAGGAGGGTGCTGGGATGGGTGATGCCCAGTATATGAGGCTTTCACGGCGGATGGATGCCATGTATGAGACGCAGAGCAGGTTTGCTCAGGAGCTCACCCTTGCATTAGGAACTGCTTTTCGAGGCCTTGGAGCTGATATCCAGTGGCCAGTTTTTGGTGAGGACTCTGCATACCCGCCGCCTGATACTCCACCCACTGAGGGTGATGATGATGATGACTCCGAGTAGGTATACCCTGTGTTCCTTTCTACTACTTTCACTGAGGACAGTGAAGATTTTTAGTTTGGGGGTGGTAGTTAAGGAATATTGTGTGTGTGTCATTTAGTTGCATATTCATGATAGTTTAGTTCATATAGTTACATAATTTATGCCATATAGTTTTTTTTTTATGAATGTCATGTAGCTCATGCATTTACTATGATCCCTTTTGCAATGATTTATCGACTGAATTGTGATATTAATGCGAGTGTAGTGATAACATTAAAGTGATATTAAGTTGTGTAGGTTGATATTCATGCTAGAAACAATTGTAAGTCCACTAAGTCTTAAAGAATGAGTAAGGGCTAGATTGTTGTTATGATTTGGTTGTTTTCAAGGTCAATCTATTTATTATGCTTAGAATTCGATTATAGGTTCTTAGTGATAAAAACATGAAAAAGAAAAAAAATTTGGAGAAAAAAAATATGGAAGTTGTTGCTAGGCGTCAAATGGCTAGTAGCCGGCTCGCTTATGTTGCGAGTAGTCTAGGGTTGAGTAAGATGGAGCGAAACGCACTTGCTCAGAAGTTATTAAAAAAAAAAAAAAATTTTTTTTTGCATAATTGATCAAGAGTGGGCTCTTTGGTATTCGAGTTATTAAGTTCGTAGGGGACTTTGTGCCTAGTGACCTAAGGCTTTTAGAGTCTGGGATCCGCTAACCTAACGCTCGTTACATGGATACCATTGTATAAGTCTTTTGTGGACCTCACTCATTGCACGGTCAAATAAGCATTTGAGTTGTAAATAAAAAGCACGATTCCGTAGTAAGCTCCAGAGTTCTTGTAGTGTTGTATATCACTTTGTACCTAGAATTTTTATTCTTTGTATAATCGTAGGATTGCCTTGAGGATAGTCTAGTCATAGTAATTGGCCTAGTTCCGAAGCATATCTGTTAAGCATTTGCACACACCACGTTTCTGGTTGTTTGTCCGGTTGCATGAGTTTATTGATCTTTAGATGTCTAACTGCATTCGTTGAGATGTGACAATTTGGTTGGTTAATTGTAGTAAGGGGGATCGTTGCATTTTCATATAGATTGCATTCATGCATATTTTTATTTGTTTTAAGTCTGTGACGCTTGAGGACAAGCATCGATTTAAGTTTGGGGGTGTGATAAGTGGCATTTTATACCACTTAGAACGTCTTAAAAAGGCTTAAATTGGTGTCTTGAAATCAAGTATTTTGTGTATTTGATGCATTTTTCTAGTGTTTATGCATTTCAGGGTATTAGTTGCATTTCGGGGGAGGAATCATCAAGAATAAGCCTTGGCATGTGTTCACCATTGCGAGAGGAAAGGAATGGGCAGATTACGGCGAAGAAACGGAGCAAGCTTGGAATTTTTCCAGTAGGGTCCTGCGCGCCCGCGCAGCAATGCTGAGCGGCCGCGCAGGGTCGGGGAAAAAGCTGAATTATTTTAGACTTCTACTTCTGTGTGGCTTCCAACTTCTATGTAATCTGAGTTTTATGGGACTATTACATAGGTAGATTTGAGACGTTTTCATAGAGATTATTAAGGAGATTATGTTTTAGATTATGTTTTACGCAAGGAGCGAAGGAGATAAGGAAGAAGACTGATTTAGCACACCGCAACGAAGAGGAAGCATATATTCTTGTGATTCTTGTTTCGTTGTAACGTTGGATGCTAGTTTTCTTGCTTTGACTTATTTACTCTTGTGACGTACTCTGTTTTAATATAATTAGTGTAGTTATTATTTTCTTGTGTTTGTTTGTCATGATTTCATATGAACCCATGATGGCGATGAGTTCTATTATGGGCTAATCGTGATCATGGGGTTGCAACGGATTTATTATGGAATTCTTTAGTTAATTGTTTAATACTTTAGTGTGTGATGATTGCATGATATCTAGTATTGGTTGTGCGTATTCGTCTTATGTGCGTCGCGAACATATAAGATAGGGTGTTAATCTCGTGTGAAGCGACGGTGGATCTTGAGATTTAGAACTTGCCATGCTAGCATAGGTTCATGTACGTTGTGCATGATTAGTGGGTAACTCTAACAGTTTTATTTGCCTTATGTAATCAAAAGGAATAACTTGTGCTTAAATCGTTGTGTTGTCAATTTCTGTAGACATATAGGAACTCAACATAATTGATGACTATTCAACTTCTATCTTAATTGTGGATGCTTGGTAGAATGGTATTAGTACAATGAAAGTTGGCTTTTATCAGTTTCATGTTATTCGATTAATGTCATCACTGTCACATGCTAAAGGTAATAACAATGGCTATAGAAGGAAGTAATAATGAAGTTGTGATCTCATGAGTGTTTTATTATTGATAATTTGAAGTGTTAGTTAAGTGGTTAATTGAGTAGTTAATTATAGTTAATATTTAATCAACAATTTTAAGTGTTATTATCTTAAACATTGAGAAGTAATCATACATTGGTGAGTGAGTTTAATTAGACAATAAATTAGTTTGAGTCTCTGAGGGAACGAACTAGAAAGTATTCTATATTACTTGCGAACGCGTATACTTGCGTGAATATTAGTGCGTGTTTTCGCCCTAACATATATTCAAAGACAGAAGATGATCACGTGGAACATCTAAGAATAGTTTTAGAAGTGTTGTGAAAGGAGAGATTGTATGCCAAGTTCTCGAAATGTGAGTTTTGGTTAATTGAAGTAAGATTTCTAGGACACATTGTTGGAAGTGATGAAATTAGAGTAGATCCTGAAAAGATTGAGGCTGTAATGAATTGGAAGAGACCGAAGACGCCAACATAAGTGAGAAGTTTTATGGGACTAGCGGGATACTACAGAAGGTTTGTAAAGGATTTTTCGAAGATTGCCATACCACTGACCAAATTGACAAGGAAGAATGAGAAGTTTGAATGGACGGAGAAGTGCGAAAATAGTTTTCAAGAATTGAAGCAAAGATTGGTAACTGCTCTGGTTTTAGCATTACCAGATGATAAGGGAGATTTTGTGATATACAGTGATGCCTCTTATAAAGGACTTGAATGCGTATTGATGGAACACGGGAAATTGATAGCGTATTCTTCAAGACAACTTAAACCACATGAACAGAAGTACCCGACTCATGACTTAAAATTAGCTGCGATAGTGTTTGCTTTGAAACTATGGAGACACTACTTATATGGGGAGAAATGCGAGATATACACGGATCACAAGAGTCTGAAGTACCTCTTTACTCAGAAGGAGCTAAATATAAGACAACGCCGATGTTTGGAATTGATCAAAGACTACGATTGTTCGATACAATATCATCCGGGAAAGGACAACGTGGTAGGAGACGCTTTGAGTAGGAAGGAAAAGTTAAAAATGATAACAATGCCGAAGGAATTATCTGATGAAGTTGAAAAATTGCAATTAGAGCTTTGTGATCATGGAGGAGCGGAAGAAAGGTTTTATGCCATTACCTTTCAACCAACACTACTAGAGAGGATAAAGAAATGCCAAGATGAAGTGATGACTCAGGAAAATAATCAGTTGATGGGAGAAGAGATATATACATAAAAAGATGAACAAGGTGTGTTTAGACTTTCAACAAGAATTTGGATCCCAAATGTGACTGAATTGAAGAATGATATTTTGCAAGAAGCACACAACTCAAGATTTTTGATTCACCCGGGAAGTACCAAGATGTACCATGATTTGAAGAAGAGTTTCTGGTGGCCGAACATGAAAAGAGAAATTGCAGAATGGGTTTCAAAAATACAACACATGACAAAGAGTGAAAGCTAAATATTAGAAAACAAGTGGTTTGATTCAACCATTGAAAATTCCAGAATGGAAGTGGGAAAATATTGCCATGGATTTTGTAGTGGGATTACCGCGAACACGTTCTGGACATGACGTAATTTGGGTGATAGTTGACCGCCTTACGAAATCGGCACATTTTCTTCCAATTAATGAGAAGTCTTCGTTAGAAAGACTAGTTCATATGTATGTACTTGAAATCGTGTTACGTCATGGTGTACCTATATCAATAGTTTCGGATCGAGACCCGTGATTCAACTCAAGATTCTTGAGGCAATTTCAAGAAAATCTTGGAACACAATTAAACATGAGTACGACATATCATCCACAAACCGATGGCCAAAACGAACGAATAATCCAAACCATTGAAGATATGTTGCGAAGCTGTGCAATTGATTTTTCGGGAAGTTGGGACGATCATCTACCACTCGTAGAATTCTCATATAATAATAGTTACCATTCAAGTATTGGCATGCCACCAAACGAAGTTTTATATGGGCGAAAATGTAAAACACCGATGAGTTAGGATAAGTTGGGGAAGGAAATATTTTTTGACCTGAATTGATTCAGCAAATGAAGGACACCGTCACTGTGATCAAGAAGAGACTCATTGCTGCTCAGGATAGATGAAAGAAATACGCGGACCCCACCCGAAAGGATGTAAAATTCGAAATTAGGGAAGCGGTATTGCTAAAAGTATCACCATGGAAGGGATTGACCTGATTCGGTAAGAAAGGGAAATTAGCTCCAAGATACATTAGACCTTTTGAAATCTTGAACCAAGTAGGGAAAGTGTAACGACCGAGGAATATTATAATAATGATAAATTATGTGTATTATGATGTGATTAAATGTGTAAGTTGTTAAACCCTAACTGCTATGTGTTATGTGTTGGCTGTTTTGATCCAAACGTGTTTTGGATATTTATTGAACGTTTTATCGTCAGTTATATATATTATATCAAAACCTGTACAGCTCAAAACTATGTTTTAAAAGCCCGTATTTCAAACAAAATCATTGGCCCTATTTTACCAAAAATGCCCTATACCATATCGCTATTCTGAACCCCTAGACGTTTTACCAATTGACCTTTTTCGCGAAAAACGACTTTTCCGGATCCCTCCGGGTACCAAAAACCCCACAAAAATTATATTTTTATTTTTATATGATCATGAAATTATCATATATCATTTTTCTTTGTATTTTTGTATTTTTCACAATTTTTGGGAATTTTTAGTATTTATTTTATATTTATTGGATATTTAAAAATTCAATAATAATACCCAAAAATTATAAAAATTGGGGCCAAATATTTTTAATAGGAGTGTAATTAGACCCTTAATTTTACTTAGGGGTATTATTTTCATAAATATAAATACCTAAATTATTATTAATCAAATCAGTTAATTACAATTAAAAATCAGGAAAAAAATAAAAAGAAAAAGAAAAGGAATTAGGGTTAGGGTTTGGTGAAGAACAGGGCAGCAGAATCAAAGCTGATTTTCATCGTGATTCCGGAGTCCAAATCGTTAGTGTAAGTACTCGTTTTGAAGCTTATGATCTGTAGTTTTCGATTATGTAAGTGTTTTTGATGTTTGATTGATCGAACTAAAAGTTTATATTTTCGGGTTTTTAATCGCGAACTCGGGTTTGATTTTCTGGTTGTTGTTTGATGTTTTGATGATTACGAGCGTGTAGATCGTCGTTTTGTGAGTAGATTGGCACCCGTTTCGTCGAGGTTGGTGTACATTTTGAGCTCGCCGGAGTTCCGCCGCCGCCGCCGCCGCGTTTCTCAGGTTTCCGGCTGTTGTAGTCGACGAGGACGAAGGAGGAACAGAAGGGGAGCGTCGTTGTGTTGCTATGCGTTGAAAACAAAGAAGAACGAGCCTGGAATCGGACGTTTTCGTCTCGCCGGAAAATCTCCGCCGGCGTCGGATTCTGGGCAGTGGTCGGTGTTCTTCGTGACCCGATCGGGTCGAAGACGACCCGGTTGCAACCCGGTTTCGACCCGGTTTCGATCCAAAAACCCCCAATCTGTTTTTCTGATTTCTGTTTCTGAATTTTTATTATTTAATTCTATTTTATAAAAACAGAAATTAGATTTATTAATTCTAAAAATCAATTAAAAAAATTAATTTTGAATTCTGAAAATAGTATTATTAATTTCTAAATTATTTTATTAAATTATAAATTCGAATTTATTTATTTATTTAATTATTTAATTATTTATCTAATTATTTATTAATTATTTAATTAATTAATAATTGGATAATTAATTAGTAATTAGGTAATTAATTAATAAATAAGGATTAGAAATAATTAAGAAATGTGATTAATAATCTAATAATTAGTTAGTAGTGTAAATAATGATTCGATAATTAGAATTATTATTCGAGCTCTAGTTATTCGATTAATATTGTAATAATTATTCGTATCGTATAATTAGATATTAGTAACTAATTGATTAGCGAATCGTATAAGTTTCGATAGTAATTTAATATTCGATAATTATGCGGGAATTGCGAGTAATTCGTAGTTATACAAGTAATTAATCGTTAAGTGATCTATAATTTGAATAATTCGTAGTTATTCGATAAATAGCGTATCGGTTAATTAAGTTGATTGATTATTTGTAAATAATCGATCTAATCGAATAAATATCGATAAGTTATAAATATTATAATAAATTGTGATTAATCCTAATAATTAGGGATTTATTATTTTAAATTATTAAATAAGTATTTATTAATTATTTATTAGTTATTTATTTATTAAATATTTAAAAAGTGATTAATTATTTCGATAATTAATCACATGATTTTCAATAAATCATAACTTCTTCATTTTAACTCCAAAAATTATAAAAAAATTATTTTTGACTTTGATTTTTCTTAAATAATTATTTAAAAATTATTTTAGGATTTAAAAGGTTGTAATAATTATTTATATTGAATAATAAATTGAATCATCAGTGTTTAATTCATAACAATTCAACCGTTAGTCCGATTTAAGTGAAACGAAGACCCCTAGAATCAGAAAAATGAGACGAATCCAATAAAAATAGTTGTAAGTTATAATTTCTTCCGAAAAAGAGTGGTTTGGTGATAATTGATAGTTCGTAAGTCCTAATAGGGGTATAATTGACCCGAATAAATCCCGAAAAATTATAATAAAATCAGATAAGACTAGTAATGCATGTATAAGCCTAGAATTGATTCTAAAAATAATTATAAATCTAGAAATTAATTATGTGCTTTACGTGCTACGTGCTTTATGTGATTATGTGAATAGATGTGCTGTATAAATGTATGTATATATATATGCGAGTCAGATAGAAACGCATGGGTAGGCTGATAAGGTTGCGTGATATCAATTCAAGATACACGTATATAGTAAGTTATCTAAACACCTATCTTTCCATGATTTGTTCAGTGTTAGTAAGGCAGAGCAAGCTAGGGTTAGAAGGCAGTGAGTTAAACCAGGTTAAGTACGCGCAAGGCAAGTTTTTTCACCTATTCTAAATTCAGAATAGTGATTAATATTTCTTTTCTATCGTATCAATTCTCTTTGATAATCATTATTCATATACACTGTTACCCATTTATTATTGCTTGTTCCAGTTTCATTTCAATTCTTGATTTACCCAATTTATTGAATTCCCTGTTCATATTTCAATTCCTTTACCCTACATATACTTTGGTATATCCTGGTGTTGGGATATATCAATAGCATACCGATTGTTCCGGATGCTCAGCCTTGGACTGGATAGTTACTATAAAGGCTGGGTTTTTCCCAGACCATTAATTAATAGGCCATAGTTGCCTGAGTACTCCTTATGTTGGTTGGGTCTATGCAGTTGGGTATAGATCCGCACTATATTCTGACTGATCAGCAGATTATAGTGCATATGTTGGTTCTTTATTTCCAGTCTTGTTCATTTGGCACTCGCCATCATTGGCAAATTACTATTCGATACAGATACAGATGGTTGTTACAACCAGCAGCTTATTGTTTCTCTTATTTCTCTTTCTCTATACTATATATATATTTTTGCAGGCTTGTTGAGCAATTTTGGCTCATCCCTTTTTATTGTTACTCCTATTGTTTTACAGTTAAGGTAGAGAATGAAACCCATCAGGACCCGCATAGTCAAGAAGCGAGTCAAGCAGCGGGACCCTCTTATACCAAGAGTGTTCCTTCCTATTCCCGAAGAGAGCTTTGAATTGCCAGATCAGGTGTAGCAGGATAAGTAGTAATGTTGGGTTGAATAAAAGTCTTGTGTAGTTTGAATAAAAGTTGTGTAGTGAAACTGTAGATAGAATAAAGTTGTGTATCAAAGATAGTTCTTGAGACAGGTTTTATTTAGTTCGGTTTGTAATAAAGTGTAGTGCGTGATTCTTGTTTTCAAACTCAGACCTTAAAAGATCCTGAGTAGTGATAGTTCGGGGTAATTATTATATTCATATTCCGCTTGTGCAGGTATAGTTGGTAATTGTTGTTAATAATGCCCCAAATCTATACCCCGGATTTGGAGGGTGTTATAGAAAGTTGCCTATGAGCTAGCCTTGCCACCACAATATTAGCACGTGCATAATGTATTTCATGTCTTATTGCTGAAGAAGTATAATCCGGATGCCAATCATGTGATAGATATTGAACCAGTGGAGATTCAGGCTGATTTATCATATGAAGAGCAACCTGTGCAGATATACTGGATCGATAAGAGAAAACTCTTAATAATAAATCAATAAGTTTGGTGAAAGTATTATGGAGGAATCCTAAAGTAGAAGAGGCAACGTGGGAGTTACAATCTGAAATGCGGAATCGGTATCCTCAACTATTCTCCTAGATTCTGAGGACAGAATCCTATAAGAGGGAGAGGATGTGACAACGCTAAATATTTGAACTATTTTTATAAGTACGATATGTATATTCATAAATATTCTGTGATATAATGCCAATTATGCGGATTTGTTACATATATTATGTATAATTTTATCGTATGGCATTGCGAGTGTTGCTGGAATATTTATTTTAGCTTTAACTTTTGTACGCGAGTAAGATTTTCGTTACATGATTAAATAAGTAGCGCAATTTGATAATATATGAATAGTTGCGACTACGCGATTAAGTAATAATTGAGATTCTCGCGATTTAGTGATATTTGAATGGTTGTGATTAGGTGATAAATTATATTCTAATATTGTGGAATAGAGTCGATTTACTTGCAATTGTTTGTATGATTTATAATATGTTAATTATATTTTACATGACTTATGTATTAGTGTGATAATGTTAGAAAACTCTTTTAATATAAATTTTTTTTTCCGAAATTTTTGAAAATAATTTTATGAAAGTTCTAAAATCTCGTAGTATTTATGGTATTAATATTGTTATTTATGGATTTATATTTTAATTAGTCAAACTCATTATTTTTAATCATACTTTTAATAGTTATTGAATTACAATTGTACCCTTGCATGCAAATTCCACCCAAATAGAAATTAAGGGTAAAATCGACCTTTCATGTAATATCCCATATTTTCAGATATTATTATTGTTATTATTTGAAGTTGTTTATGTGATTTTTATGTGAATTTTAGTGAATTATCTGGTAATTGGAGTTGATGTTTGGATGTTTATATGTGATATTCTTTGAATATTTTAATTTTATATGTCCAGAATAAAATATAAATAATTGTGATATTTTTCTGGTAATTTTTGGACTTTTAGATGATTTTATAATAATTTATGAATTTATTCATTATTATTTGAGTAATTATAAAACTATTTTATAAAAGCCGGGAATCGTCCAACTTCAACTGTTTTTGCGTTTTTAGAACCCGGAACTCTTCCGAAAGCTCCTTCCTAACCCAATCTGGATATTCTGAACATTTTTCGTGCTTTAACTTTTTCACTCCGGATTACGGTTTGACCCATACGCGTCCCGGCGTACAATTTTCGATACGGTAATCATTTCGGTAAATCAACAAAACCCGTATTCTCGAAAGGTGGGATATTATTACATTATTTTCATATAAAGTATTTTATAAGAAGCCCGGTTTTGATAATTTTCCAAATTTGATATTAAATTGTATCATTTTTATAGTTACTTAGCGGCTAAGTAATATATTTTCGGATCCGATATGACCCAACAGAATGCTCGTTACGTGTTTAAACTGCAATTATATGAATCGATCTGTAATTAGGACTCGTATGTAATGGGGTCTTTATCGAGGTATTCGTTTTATCTCGTTTATGTGCATTTGAATGTATTTTTTGCGTGTTCGGTTTTTTGTTAATTTAAGGATTGTTTCTGTTTTAATTTTTATAAAATTTTACGTATTTCAAATACCCAGTATTTCTGCATTTTTGAATTAGTCGTAATTTTTGGGGAATTTTGATACGAATTTTATATTTTACTGTTTTTAAAATTATTCCCCATAATTATTATTTTGGGGCTTAGTTATTGTAATTTTGGGAATAAAACACCTTTAATTGATTTTAGGTGTATTCATTTTTCCAAAAATATAAATAGGGTAATTATCTTGATTATTTCATTTATTTTATTAAAAAACAAAATTAGAAAATCAAGAATTTGTGGGTGAAATTCATTCAAGAACAAAGAATCAATGATATTGGGATATTCAAGGATCCTCTATTGATGCTCTACATACCAAAATCATCCTCTTGAAGAGCCCGTTCTTTTGATACCACTTTCATCAATCGAGGTTAAATATTTTGAAAAATCGATTTTTATGTTCTTGAGCTTGATTTTGTTTTTGATTATGGAAGGGTTGTTTGATGATTCTGATATTACAAATAGCTTTAGATGATGATTTCCAGTCGATTTAATTATAAATTTGTGTTGTTTGATTCCCAAAATGAAATAGTTGAGTTCTATATTTATGATTTTTTTTAGTTCGAATTTTATTTTAATCTTGAGTTTTTGATTGTCCTTGATGCCATGAATAGATTGTAGGTGATGTTAGCTTTATTTTGGTACCAGAATCGCAATATTTGGTTTAGGAATGAGTAAAATCGGAGTTCTTGCTGGTTTGTTTGAAGGTCGTCGGATTCCATGGCTTTTTGGCAGGAATCCGGGTGTTGTTTACCTGTTAATTTACAGTTATTCTGGAGACTGAGGAATCGATTTAGAGTAAGTTGGAACTGAAAGCAGAGAGAAATGGGATTGTTTGGAGTTATTACCGCCTCAGCCTAGTTTTCCGAGTTGGCCGGAAAACTCACCGATTTCTGGGTTTCCAGAAATCCAACGGGTTGTTCTTGGCAACCCGTATTTTCTGGCGACCCAATCCATTTCGTTTCCTGAAAACCCGATTTTGATTCCTGTTTCCCCAAACCTAATTTCAAAAACCTGTTTCTGCTATTTTCCTTTTTATTTTTATTTCAAAATTCATTTATACAATTTTAAAAATCAATTATTTTAACTTTAAAATTCATTTAGTAATTATTTTAAATTCTAAAACTTATTTATTGAATTATTTTAGATTCCTAAAATTATTTCTTTTATTATTTTCAAAAACCCGTATTTGTTTTAATTATTTATAATTTATTTTAATTAATTATTTATAGATATAATTAATTGGTTAATTCATTTAATCAATTAATTTTATTTATAAATAGTTAAATAAAATACAATTATTTATAATTAATTCAAATAAATCCTAAAAATTGATTTTAAGCTTTTAAAAATTATATTTTGGTACTTAAAAATCAATTAATATTATTAATAATTGATTTATTCCCATTTATTCTTAATTTATTCGTTATAAATAAACCATTCATTCGTTTAATACGAAACGAACACCTATAGACTCAGAAAAATATTCCGCTTTCATTAAAAATACTTTCGAGACTCAAATCCTTTTGTTTCGAAAGGTCGCTTGTTTTACAAGTCATTCCGAGTCGATTATTGATCGATAAATCATATTTTGACCCGATTTCAGTTTTAAGCGTATCGAGTCAAACCTTTTGACGAACCGAGTCATATGTGATATGAATTATGTGATACGTGAGTTATGTGTTTAC
Organism: Apium graveolens; assembly: GCF_009905375.1. Classification (NCBI taxonomy): domain Eukaryota; kingdom Viridiplantae; phylum Streptophyta; class Magnoliopsida; order Apiales; family Apiaceae; genus Apium; species Apium graveolens. The sequence goes on along the minus strand of NC_133654.1, from coordinate 161,865,148 downwards.
GTTATATGTGAATTATGTGCATACGTGGGTCAAGAGTCTTGTGTTTGACTGTTTCCTTTATGTGCGGGCTATCGTACGGGTAGACGATAGGGTTTTGACGCGCAGTTCGTCGAGTAATTATCGTTTAGACGATTAAAGTTACATCCTTTAATTATAGATGCGGATCATTCGAGTTGATCAGGACAAGACGTTGGATAAAGAATGAGATGGAATGGTATTGGATATTTGGCTTCTAGCAATCGCAAGAGCAGCATATCAGTAAAGTGTTGAAAAGAAAGACGGAGATATTTTGAGACCGAATGTCAGAATAGATGCGTCTTTGCGAGTGTGACTAACTACTAAAAACCCAAAGGCAAGTATCCCTATCATCACTTATTGTTCAAGTGATATTTATTTTGAATCTTATTATGCAAGTATTGCTTTCCCTATTCTTAATTCAGAATAGATAAATGTTTTACATATTGCTGAATTAAATGATTCTGTTTATGCAAGTATTCTTCTGCTATTCTATGTTCAGAATAGTTAATTGATTTTACTTATCCAATTACTGGATTTATAAATGTTTTGGATTTTGAGAAAAGTGATTTGGTTGCGAATATTCATACCCAAGTAAATGGGGGAATAAAATTATTTTGGGTGTCGATTATTATGACCCCTCTCAATAAAGTATTTTAAGATTGGATCATAATTACGTAAGTGACCGGGACGGACGGTCCAGCGGAGGGCTATTTCTAAGTGTCATATGGAATATTATGACACAATTTTTGCCACAGGCAGGTATATTGCCTTTTGTTTGAGTACTCGTGTTTTTGGAGTCATGTTTCTACGAATCACGACTCAGTGCTATCATACGAGCTGATCAGCATATGATAGTACGTCCGTCAGAGAATGATCCCAATCTAAATTATCATATTGTTTTTGATGTTCATAGAATAAATGATTTTATCAACTGTTTCTGTTTTGGACTAATGGTGAAAAGCAGTTTTGATTCAGTTTTTTATTCATACTGATACTTATTTTGTTATTAAATATCAAAGGTGGTATTAGTATAGATGATTGATGTTGACTTCAGTATGGGATGTTATGAGCATCAAAGTTCATATTGATATCTAATTTGATATGACAACAAAATGAGTACCAATATCAAGAGTTCGGTTTTGAATAAAGTTATGATTCAATCCATAATCATTGTTTCTTGTTATTGTTGTTTACGATATTTCTGTAAACACTATTTTACGAGTTTTATTCTCGTCAAGATTCAAAGTATTGCTGAAGCATTTCGCTCAAAAATATTAAAATGGTTTTGAATACAATTAAGGAATCAATTATGGGGTTCCTCAACTAAAATTTTATGATTCAGCAATTATGATTTTAAATGTTCTGCGCTATTGCAGACGTCGGTTTTACATCAAAACGACCATATATATACTATAATGATCTTGCTGAGCATTTTTTTTGCTCATACTTGCCTGTTTTTAAATTTAACCTCCAGTGAGGATTAACCTGCGCTGTTTAGCCGTGTAATTCAAGGAAGCAAAGAAGAAGCTTTTGGAAGGTGGTTGGTCCAGGGTTTGCGGGCTAGTGTAAGTTTTATTGTATAAAGTTGTTTATATTATATTATATTATAATTGTGTTTTTTTATAGTTGGGCATAGTATACTTCTTTTCGAAGTTATACTAGCGGGTTAGTATTGAATTGGATTTTGTTAAAAAGAGTTTTAAAAGGAAGTGAAAAATTATTGGTGGAATTTGGAATTCTTGTTTCTAGAACTGTAACCATAAAAGATCTTGGATTAGTTTGGGGTCATAAATGATAAATATCTTCCGCTAACATTTATTTATTGATTAAACAGGTTAATTTGGATTGAGGTTTCATAGTGACGACCAAATTCTCTGACCCCAGATTTGGGGGCGTTTCATTTCACCCTACACTAACTCCATTTGACCAACTAAATGACCCATAAAACCCTGCTTGCAAATCTTGCTAGTAGTAGAAGAAGGATAGAATGGTAAAAACAAACTCCACTTACTACTTGGATGAAACAAAAGCTAGTCAAAGCACTCAACCTCACATCATTTTTCTCACCACACACCACTCCATTCTCTCCTCTCCATACTCCCTCTCGGCAGCGCCCTAAAACCCTCCCCACCCATTTCATTTTCTTCCACATTTCTATATTTTCTTACACCTTTCAACTCATCTAAGCAAGGGTCATCTACACTTAGTGCTATATCTTCATTTGAGGTTAGTTTCTTAGTTGCATGTGGTTAAAGACAAGGGTTTTAACTTTGATCCTTATGAATCTAGAGTTGAACTCAATATGGCTCATAAAATTTGAGCAAGAGATGGTCTTGACGAAGTATTTTGCTTCTATTTTCAATCCATGATCTTGACCTCAAGCATTCGGCAATGACTCCCAAGGAGCCGAATGAATTTCATTGTGTTAGTTGGTTTTCCTTTTATTAAGAGACTTTGTATGTGGATTTCAAAGAACCTCCGATCTTTTAAAATGTATTTCACAAAGTTTCCATCCTTGCATGCCGTGATTTTTACAATAAAAGTTGAAGTTAGTACTTGCATGTCATGATATAAGTGATATTTCAGACAAACGTGTTATGTGACTTAAATTTGAGTTTTTATTCAATGTATGCCATGGTTTTTGCTCTGAAATGCTAGTATGTTATGTGCCTTGATAAGTCATGATCAAATTTAGTAGCCATTAAGTTGATACCATGTATTTTTAGTTCGAAATTCTGCTTGAAATCGCATATGTAAAATCTGCTCTGCTATGCTCTCTGTTCTTTCCTTGGTTAATGACTTATATGGCTAGATTTATTCTCATAATTCCCATTAAATGATATTCAGTAGGTTTGTGTACATTATTTGTTAGATTTGTTGGCTTGATTTTTGGTATTGGTGATGAGTTGGGAGTTAAGGTGGAAAGAGGAATACTAGGCACTAAGTAACAGATTTTTTACCATAAGTATAGGTTGTTTTAGGTGAGTCTTGGTGAGGCCTTGCTAGGCCTGAGTTTACTGGAGATAGGACTTGAGTTGTACTTGTGTCCAGTGGCTTTGATTCTTTGAGAAACTTGCATTTAGGTAGGTGCACATCCACATATCCGAGAGTAGCTCCGAACAGGGCAGGTCTGTGCAAACTTGGATTTTGGTCGATTATAACCATGTCATAGGCTAGGCCTTCATGGGGCCTTGGCTTAAATAGGTGTAATACATCCTTAGGAAGCTTAAAAACCGATTAGAATTAAAAATTGAGTGAGAAAAGTGAGTTTTATGTAAGTAAAAATAGAGCAGGGGAAATTAAGGGGGGCTGGGCAGTGTCAATTTTGAGTAGAGGCCTAGAGAGGCCTAGGTGAGGCTTTGGCATGAAACCAAGTCTGAGAGTTTGATTTAGGTCTTAAGAATCCATGGGAATTGGTTTCTTTAGAAGGCCCAATGTAAAAATTAAGATTTCTGCCAAGGGATGCAGGTAGTGCAAATAAGAGCTAATAGGGAACTTCAGTGTGAGTATTGATCTTTGTAAGCCTATAAGAGTGAGGCCTCTGAGTCTTACTAAATTTAGAAGTTAGTTTAAATTCTTAAAAACCTTTTTGAAGTGATCTAGAGTGACGGCCCAAGGAGGAAACATCCCATTTCCACCAAGGAACCCGAAGAGCAACCTTAGAGTGGCATTGGGAAGCTTTAGTGGTATTCGTTATAATTGGGACTTAGTGGTGAAGGGTCTGAGTGTTGCACATCATCTTTAGGTTTAAGTTAAGGTCAGATTAGATAGATGGGAGCATTAGTAATAATTCTTATGTGTTACTTGCTTATGTGCTTAGGGATTTATGTGATAGTATAAATAACTAAGTAGTATATGCCATGCCATTATGTGATTATGTGACTATGTGGATTACTTGAAATGCATATAAATAAGTTATGTACTTGTGTAATAGTAGTTATGATAAGGGTAAATATTAGTACATAGGTATGTACATTAAGTTTAGGAGCATATAGGCTAATAAGGTGATAAAGGGAAAATAGTAATGAGGTTAATATAATATGTAGGTTCCGAAGCGAAGGGGAAGACTCGTTCCATTAAGATCGAATAATCTTAGAACTGTGAAAGGAAAGTTACTTACCTTCTTATCCTTATAATTGTTGCAAGTATATATACTTTTCACTAAATGCTTAGTTATAATAACCACCATGTCAATAATTATTTCAAATACTTCTGTTAATAACTCTTAACCTTGATAGTACCTTACCTTCAAAATATTCCCTATCCAACATACCGTGTATATTAGATTCTCTACCAAATTCCATAATGCGAACCTCATAACACAGTCATATTCATAAATATCAAAATACCACCCTTGATACAAAGTAGAACTGACTTTTATTTGACTTTGGAACTTACCCCCATAGGAATTTCTAATATGCGTTTGACACATCATTAGTGAACTTGAATTCCCTTGTTATAATTCAATTAAAGTGATACCAAATCTTTCCCCGACATCCATGTTATAAATCAATCTAAAATAAATGTTTTCTTGACTTAGTGGATTGGACCTAGACGCAAGTCCTTTTCACATTTATTGATAGGCTCACATATAGCCTAGAGATCCCATTATATTTGAGAACCTAGTGCGGTTCGGGATTACTTCGCGGCTGATCACCGGCTGTAATCTGTAGCGTCCTAAAATGAATTTTGATGATTTGATATTTAAATGATTATAACATGTTGCCACAATGCCATGATGCCATATGCCATGTTTCGATTGCTATAAATCTACTTTACCCTTTATATTATGACTTCATGTTTCTTATTGTCATTTTTATCAAGTATGCATGACCTCTTGATTATGAACTCTTGATATTGAGGTAATGCCATGTATAGTAGAACTGTTAGTACTTTCTGAGCATTTTTAGCTCATTTTCTCATATTTAACCCTGTACTACAGCTAGCAACCATGGTAAGCACCAATCAAACCGCTCGTAAGTCGACTGCCGGAGCCGCCGAGAACCATTTGAGGGCGCAGGTAGACTATAGATATAGATTAGGTGAAATCCGCCATTATGTAATTTTATATTAGTTAAAAGGGTTATTCAAAACTCTGAACTTGTAAAGATCTTGGGATTGTTATTATTTTTGGTTGGGTTTGTAATCGGATTATCATCATCTTTTGAATTTTTAAGTACTTAATATAATTTTGGTTCGCATTTGTTTCGTGTGTGTGTGTTGTTGTTTTGGGGTGTGACATAGAGTCTATAATCTAGGAACCAATATTGTTATGGAATCGGTACATGTTGTGTTTGATGATAAGAAAATTGAAGGACTGTAAGATGAAGGTTTCCAGGAAAGCCTCAAATTTGATAATGTTGAGATGAGTTGTGATGACGACGATGATGAAAGTGATCAAGAAATAATTGCTAAGGAATATGCAAAAGAATAAACAATAAATGAAGCATAAAATTCTACATCCGTCAAAAGAAAAAATGTTGTATACGACGAAAGATCAAGTACAAGATCCGTTCAAAGACATGGTGCATCATCCTTTGACTGATGAACTATATCATCCATCGTAAGGCAAAATTCAGCATCTATTGAACCCTCAATAGGCATTCAAAGTCATTCTAGATCACATATTGAAAGAACCCCAACCTCAAATCAAAGATCCACTAACTCATGGGGAGTTTCTTTAAATTAAAACTTAGTTACACATCAAGACAACTATGAGGCCTCTTTATCTAGAGCTAACATACTACAACAAAAAAATAGACTAGAGATCACCAATTTCAATTAATCATTGGTGATGCAACTTCAAGAGTGCAAACAAGAAAAGCAACTCAAGATGAATGCCTATTCAACAGCATTCTGTCACAGGAAGAGCCAAAAAAGGTAGAAGAAGCTTTGTTGGATCCTGTTTGAGTTTTAGCTTTGCAGGAAGAGCTAAACCAATTTTAAACGAACAAAGTATGGATGCTAGTACCCAAACCTAAAGGCAAGAATTCTATTGATACCAAATGGGTATTTAGAAACAAGATGTATGAGAATTGCATAGTCATAAGGAATAAAGATTAATTGGTTGCTAAAGACTATTGTTAACAAGATGGAATAGATTTTGATGAGACTTTTGCTGCTGTTGCAAGACTTGAAGCCATAAGAATTTTTCTATCCTATGCAGCCCATGCCAATTATAAAGTCTATCAAATGGATGTCACAAGTGCATTTCTAAATGGAGATTTGGAGGAGGAAGTCTATGTCATTCAACCTCCATGTTTTGAAGACCCAAACTTTCTAGATTATGTCTATTATCTTTTGAAAGCACTTAATGGATTGAAGCAAGCACCTAGAGTATGGTATGATACTCTGTCAAAGTTCCTTTTAGAAAATCATTTCACAAGAGGTACTGTTGACAAAACTCTTTTCTTTAGAAATATTAATGGCTCTAGTATACTTGTTCATACTTCTGTAGATGATATTATATTTGGCTCTACAGATGAGAAACATTCCAAAAAGTTTTCCAAATTAATGCAAAGTAAATATGAAATGAGTAGGATGAGAGAACTAACTTACTTTCTTGATTTATAAGTTAAGCAAGTTAGTGATGGAATACTCATTAGTCAAACTAAATATATTCATGATCTTTTAAAGAAGTTTGATCTAATGGATTGCATATCTTCAAAAACTCACATGGCCACTACCACTAAACTTGAATTGAACACTACTGAAAAGTATGTGGACATTTCAAACTATAGAGACATGGTTGGCTCACTTTTATATTTGATAGCTAGTAGTCCAAATATAATGTTTGCTACTTGTCTTTGTGCTAGATTTTAGGGTCATCCTAGAGAATCTCATTTAGTAGATATTAAGAGAATTTTCAGATATCTCAAGGGTATACCAAAACTTGGAATTTGGTACTTTAGAGATTTTGGCTTTGATCTAATTGGTTATTCAGATGTAGATTATGCAGGGTGCAAAATAGACAGGAAAAGCACAACTAGCACATGTCAGTTTCTAGGAAATAAGCTTGTGTCTTGGTTTAGTAAGAAATATAATTCAGTTTCTACTTCCACATATGAGGTTGAATATATTGTTGTTGGTAGCTGTTGTGTACAGATTTTATGGATGAAAAATCAACTATTGGATTATGGTCTACATGTGGACAAGATTCCAATCTTCTGTGACAATATAAGTGCCACTACCATTACTGAGAATCATGTGCAACATTGAAGGACAAAGCACATTGAAATCAAGTACCACTTCATTAGTCATGTCCTGAATGTTACTGTGGAACTTCATTTTGTTCCAAGTGAGCAGCAACTTGCAGACATCTTTATTAAGCCACTTGATGAATCAACTTTCTCTAGGTTGGTAAGTGAGTATGGTGTTCTTAATTATTCTTAATTCTTTTTGATGTCTTTGTAATTTGTAACACAGTCAGAAATAAATTCGACTTTACTAAAGTCACAAATCAGGATTGCAATTTGTCAAATCCTGACACCAAAATCAGGATTTGCTAAGGGTAAATACTGATGGAATTCAACGGATAAAGATTATCCGTTGACAGTCAAAAATATTTTTGGGTACTTTATCCTTTGATGGATAAAGGTACATCGTGTATCCATCGAAATAGCCGTTAATTCTAAACCCTATCCGTCGAATTTACTTACACTGTGTATGTATATGTCGATGGATAAGTTTTGGAATTTCTTCAGTTTGCTTTATTTTTAAATGACTATTTTTGACAATTATCATTGGATACTTTATTTTATTTTTAATTATTTTTTTATCTTTTTCTGAGAAAGTATAAATGCTCATTCCATTTTTATTTTTCAATTTTATCTTTCTCTGAATTACAAAGCAAATTTCACTACCTTCATTTCCAAAACCCCTTCTCTATGTAACTGCATACTAAGCAACAATGGCACCGATTGTCAAAATAATGTCTCAATCTGGATTTATCTATGAGAAAAACAACTTTGTAGCACTTACGGACAAGTGCGTTGCTTCTGGGACTGCATTAGCAACTTTAAATTAAATACTCTATTCTCAAGTCTCCTGTGATTTACTGCGAGGTTGTAAAGCAAGTTTGGACCCCAGCTGTTTTCAACTCTACAGACATGACCATTGCCTTCAATCTTAAAGGTAATGATTTTTGTGTTAACCGTGATGAAGTTCAAGCTTGTTTTAAATTGCCTGAAAATAACACATATGTTTCACACACAGACACTAATGTGAGTAACATGCTTAGATCTATGGGTTACTTTATTGATTCTGCTAATTTAGGTGGAATACGGTCAATAGACATCGGTTTCTAGCAGATGTATATGTTATTTCATAACCGATGTTGATGTCGGTGATGTCTATTCTAGACATCGGTCGAAATCGATGTATTTTACTCCATTAGACATTGATTTCATTCTGAAAAGCTGATGTCTATCTGGAAAATTAGATATCACTTTGGCATGATGTCTATATAGGTTCTAAACATCAGTTTGCACTCATAAAAACTGATTTGTATTTTGTTGGTAGACATCAATTTTTATATAATAAAAATTATGTATATTTAGTTATTATGCTACTTACACAATACAAAATTGCAATTACTTTTGGACCAAAATAAAAAAAAATGAATTCAATATTAACAAAAAATATTCCAATATTATCATTAATCCATTTGTGAGTAAACAAATATGACTTGCATATTCCTATTCTATTAAAACAAAATTATTACCACATTGACAATGCAAGTAATTGAATCCCATGGCCATGTGTTGTGAAACAATATTTTCGTTATGTACGATTTTCTGCACTTCTACCTCGCGATCACCAACTGCACAAACATATTTTTCAAATATATCATTGTAAATATAGGGTGATAAAATTTTGGAGAATATCTATATTAAAATTTTGACAATTGTAGATGACAAAGTAGAAACTCAAATCAGTTAGAGCTGTTACCTGAGCAAGTTCAAGCATGGTGAATAAATATAACTATAACAGGAATGTAAGAGCACAAAAAGTTTTATAGAAAAAATATATATGTAAACATGAGGAATGTACATCTATAATCCTCTGTACTCGTTAAAAAATTACAGATTTATCATCGCATATTATAATATACAACATGATGCAAAGATATGAACTGAGTCAAGACCTAAACTTCTTCGCTTTACATTGATTCAAACCACATGTTTTAAGTAGGATACTTAACAAGAACCCTATGCCAAAAGAGTCCCCGTGGTTCGACAATGATTAAAAGGACAGGTAGAATAGTGGACACTCCAGCATACTAGAAAGAACTACTGTAACTGGCAAGCAAAAGTACAACAAATAATATAGGTTTTATCCAAATTGAAGGCGATGTAAAATATCCAAAAACAAAGTCAGAATCTTACAGGATGAAAATTCAGAGCGTTGACTGAGTAAATATCATTCCCATCTTTGTGACATTTGAAAGTGAAGTTTGTAGTTTGGTGTTGATCATCTAGATGATGGACACCAACTCTCCCTTCAATTGAGCCAACTTATACAGTGCAGATATAAAATACAAAAGTCCAAATAAACCCGAAAACTGAGAAAAAAGTCATTCACATACGGGATCTACAAACAAAAAATAGGAGCATCAGAGGAACTAAATTAAGGGCAAAAAGCTTATAAATTAATGCCTATATATAAACAAGCACTAAATATAGAGTATCACACAACTGCAATTTAACCCGTTAAATTTTCATTTTGTCGCATCATTAATTGACTTATTTTCTTTTGTGGTTGAAAGCATCCTTTGGCTAATTACACATCCCCCTAACAGTTATTACGGTGTAGATTTCATATTTTAGGAAATAGACATTACACAAGAAATAATGGTGCACCTTAAAAATTCTAATCAAATCTTGGCCTCTTATTAAATGATGGATTTACTCATATATCCAATGAAGAAACTCTTTTGAGTGAAGAATAAAGTACGACAAAAGATAATAAAAAAATCATTTAGTATAGAAGTTATTTATACTTAGTATAGAGTCCCTAGCTGTCATAATTTCAATAATTTATAAGTTATATACTTGGTATACAGTACACTATATAGCTAACCTCCTTTTACATACCAAAACTACCTGTATCATGTTCTATCAATACAAAGAAAAGGATCAAAGAAATTATATTGTGAAATTCCTATTAAAACGTCAGTTTGAATACGTTTCACATTTTAAAATTAGCGCCTGAAAAGTAAAATAAATAAAAAACAAACAGATCGTATGACATGTCATATTCAACTTTAATGCAATGGCAATTTAAAAATGGCAAGTGTGCCCCATCAATACAGAATTTTTGAATTATAATAAAACCAGAAAAATCATAGAGGGCTAAGAGGGACTATGATATTATTGTCGAGAAGATGAATCAACAACAATACTAATAATGATTTAGATGCAGAACTCGACATCTTAACACTAAAAAATTAAACGTAGAGGTAGAAGTTAGGCTGACTCACAACCCTGTATCCTGAGTTAATATCATTTAAACAATTATGTCTGATATGAAAATTAGCATCCAAAACCAGACCATCTCCATTCAGTAGAGAAAAAGGTAAAATATATAAGTAAAAATACACCAAAAAACCTTGTTGATCTGTAAAGGCAGCAACACACCTTGTCTGGTACTTCATAGGCGAACTTATTCTCTTAAACTCAGTCTATTTCTTGATGATTAAGTAGTTTATATATGTAAAGTAATTTGAGATAGACATTTAGATTGTAGTTGTGAAAAGGTTAAATTGTAATGCTCGAAGAGAAAATATACATAAAGATTTTGCAAGTTATAAACTACAAGATTTCTATCTGTTGTGGCAACAACCATCAGAGGAAGTTTTACTGTAAGAGCATAGCAGCGCTCAGGAAGTGCTTGAACATGTGTTGGGTTAGGCTGCCTAAGATCCCATTATTTGAGGTAGTACATAATAAAAAACTATAATTAATAGTTTGATAAATATTTTCCATAAATGTATAAATTGATCTTAAAACAAGATATACATATTTATTTCATGTGAGATGCAAAACTAACTAAATAAAGATTGCTAAAACACCAAACTCATAAACAATAATAATATGCAAGAAAAAAACATAGTTAACTATGTTTTAAATAAAATGTAGCAGTCTATTTATTTGTACTTATTATGTTGAGAACTGAAGTGGTTCAGATCCTGATAATGTTTTATTTTTCTGAATGCTTTTGGCTGATCAAAACTTGTGTTTCCGTATAACGGAGATAAGAGCAAGAAAAAAGATATTAAAGACTTTCATCAATATATATAATCACTCACATATGAATAGAACTAATTACGAGAACATAAATACATGTATATATCTCAACATTTAAACTCTTACAATGTTTAAAGTTACTCACATTAAACAGAGCATACATCAAATAAATTATAAATAATAAAGCATACATAACTATAATAAGAGTTGTAGTCCATTTAAATCATAACATACAAACAGGCAAACACAAATTTAACACAACCCAATTCAAAATCCAGTCCATAAATATTATAAATCTTTCAATTTAAATATAATCTCAAATATTTGAATCCACAACTGTAAGCATAAAGGTCCTGTATACAACAAATTCAAATGAATCAGTAACTTCGAAATACATTAAATTAAACAAAAACATCATACCCAGTACATAGAAGTAAATTAGGGTTTCGGTTTGGAAAAAAATCCCAAATTATAAAATTAGGGGTTTGATTTAAAAAACCCACAATTTATAAAGCTTTTAAATCGATAACTTCATGTTGAGAAGAACAGTTACATTCAAGCCTACCAATTCGAGTTTTTAACAAGATAAGTTTACCAAGTTTATCTTCTCAACAATTTTGAGATGGAGAGTACATAGTCTAAAGAGAGATGGAGAAAGAGAGAGGTGAGCATAGAGAAGGGAGAGAGAGAGAGAGCATATAGGAGATGAGTGAAGGTGAGCAAATCCAGAGAGAGGTGGGTGAGAGAGGGAGAGGTGAGTATAATTTTATTTTTCAAGTTATTAGCTGGAAGAAGGAAAAAAACGGGGGAAGAAAAATATTGTTTAAGGCGCGGGGGGGAGGGGTGAATTTGGAATAAGGGGGAATATTTGGCAAGGGGGAAACATATTAAAGCGGGCTCGAGTTGAAATATTTTTAGGTAATTTTAGACATCGGTTGTAAAATAACTGATGTCTTGAAATAACAAAGACATCAGTTTAACACGGGGTGATGTTATTATATTTTTTAACATCAGTGGAATTTGTAACTGATGTCTAACATGTGATGTCTATTAAACCTTTTCTTGTAGTGAAGCTTTCTGTGTGATTCTTTTATAAATTATTTTCTGGAAAAATAAGTAACTTTGATGCAATTACTTCTTCCATGCTTAATATGCTATACATGCTCTTAAATGACAAGTATTTTAATTTCAGCAATTATTTCATGCTATAGTTAGGGTCTAAGTTAGGAAATATTAAGAAAAGACCAAAAAATCTGTACTATGCTAGGTTTCTTATGATGCTAGCTACTCATGTATCTAAAGATCTTTAATTGAGAACCCAAACAACAAGCTTGCTTGTTGGGTCCAAGAAAAGAGAGTGATTGTTGATTTATGCAGGAACAATCTGAATGATGAAGTTCCTCTTCACTATATGCTAATCATGGAGGAACCTCAGGTAAGTGAGGTAAATGTTCCTGTCTCTAACTCTTCCCAAACTGCTATTTCATTGAGTTCAACTGTGGCTAAGGCATCTGTGACTATGACCAAACAGATAAAATCTTTAAAACCCAAATCAAAGAATCCACACTCTAGTTTCTCCCAAAAGTAACAGTTTTAAAAACTACCACAACACCTGAAGGGAGTGTTAATGGTAGTGAGCCAGGTGAGGGAAAGGGTGAAAATCAAAGAAGCCCTAATGATGAGGTAGGTGAGGAAAGTGGAGTCACAACCAAATTCTCTCAATATTAATACATCACAAACACACAATTCTCCAACAAACTCACTGGATGTGGACATGATAAACACATCAATTCCCGATTCTCCATCTTTAAAATTCGTGGAGGAGACAAAATTGACAGAAAGTAAGCATCATCTTATTGATGATTTATTGCCTCACTTGCCATTTTTTTGGAAACTAATGATGAGTCTGTGTATAAAAATCTAAAATCAATCTCCACAGACTCAACCATAGTTTCAACTCCTAACTCTTTCATTTCTACCTCTTTGACGGGTATTCCTCATCCGTCAATAAGTGATTGTCCTTCGATGGATAAACTTAACAACGATTATCCGTTGACATTCACAACTGTTACTTCGACGGATTTCCCTTATCTATTGAAAGTCTCTACACAACTTGAAATCTCCAAAATTGTGACAAGTGTAGATGACTTAGTAGAGTGTACAATCACTCCAAGGTTTGAGGGAAGGGAGTGACTTGAGTGAGAGGTTGAGTTGCTCGCAGGCAAAGGGAGAGAAAATGAGTGAACTTTCATATGCTATTTTTTCTAGCATGGTAAAAGTGAGTGAGAGGAGTCTCGCCTTAGATGGTGAAGGTGAGGGTGGGAAGCCAAAGGGAGCCCTTGATGCAAAAAGAGAGAGAAAATGAGAGAAAAGCAGGTATAAAAGAAATAAGGTTGGACACCATTGCAAGTGAGTCAATGAATGTCAATGAGGATGAAAGGAAAAAACTATATCAGCAAGAATACAAAGTTGTTATAGATTCTATTTTCCTAGATGCTGAGACATATACTCTGTAATAACCCCAAATTTTGTAATTTTTGTAACCCTTGTGAATAGTAACTATTTGATGATTGTGCTAATTAAGGAAAATTATTAGAGCACACTATATAGGAGTATTGTTATAGAAATTCTGAGATCGTATTAGTATTCCATAAAGTAAATGAGTGTATGTAAAGGTCGTCGAATTCCGACACTTTGATTTTTCCCAAAAATCCACCAGATACCGAAAGAATTAAGTATAAGGTAATATTATTAAAAGTATTTCAATTCAAGGATTATAAGAGACGATCATTAAAGGAATATAAAATATTAAGAAAGGTTTAGGGAAGCCCAAGTAATAAGATCCCAGATATGATCCCTTAAATGATCAATGAGAACGAGATTTTAGCGAACCGTAAAATAAATTAATGACCAAGGGGCAAGAACATGCAAGTAGAATGGGAAGGAAGCTTCCAAGAGAAGCTAAAACATGTGGTTAAAATCAAGGTGACATCATCACACCATAAGAATATGACATGTGGCTTGGGGATGAGGTCATCAAGATGATGCAAGCACTTTATTAAAGTGAAGATGAGATATTTAATCAAGTAACCACTTGGTTAATTCACAACCAAGCAAATTTTGGCACAAATCTCAAGGTAAACCAAGCAAAAAGGAAATCAAAAGACCATTTCTTCATTTTTGAAGAGAAAACCCAAGAGGAAAGGGAACAACAAATGGAGGAGAAAGAAATTCTTATATCTTGAGTTTCCCTAGGTCGATTCGTGCATGCTACTAGTAAAATTGAAGCCCTCGAGAAGCTCTACGTATATAGGGTAACCACTCTACTCACTTCCTTAATTCCCATACTCGTTTTTCATGATTTACAGTTAGATGAATAGTAACCATATTTGTGTTCTTGATTTCTTTGGAAAGATCAAGGTTGTTTAAGGTTAGATCAAGGTTCCTTGAGGCTATACAAGCTCTTATCTTGTGTTAAGAAGCTCCAAGTAAGGTATTAAGCTCTTGAACCCTTAGACATCAATAGGTTTAATAATGTTTTAAGCTTGAATGATTGGATTAGTAAATAAGAAGCTTGATCCATGTTTGTTAGTAGTTTTGGTTGTTTTGTATAAATTATGGTTAATAAATATTTGGTTATGATTAATGGATCTTGATTGTGGTTGAATTAGTTAATAGTGTTGTGTAGATGAATTATTGATGGATTGGTGATGGTTGATGAATTGGTGAAGTTTTGGCGTAGTGAAAAATTTGAAAAACTCGTAAACATAGTCGTCATATGCCCGTTTGCATATAGACTGCTTGTGCTTAGCATTCGTAGAAGAAACTCACTGTTAAAACTTTACCTTTTTCTATATTTAGCTAGATCATGTCATAATCTTCCTTTTGGTATGTAGTTCGATTAGGTCCAATTTACAGTTTAGGAGAAACGACCATTTTAAGTAATGGCATTTCGCGAACGAACCTTTACCCCTCGCATAACTTTGAAACCTTGTTTAAGACCCTTAAAAGACTAATTGGATTACGAAACAATTATGTAAAGTGGATTAGACAGTTGGTAAAGTGCTCGTGAAAGAGTCGCCTTAAAATATTTAACGGTTAATTTTTTAAAATGGTGGAGCCGAGGGTACTCGAGCGACTAACGTAAACCCTTAAGCGTATTAGTGAGCGTTAGGGTATGAATAAGTAAATCTTAGTTTCTTAAGCAACCGAGGATTGATTTCGGCTTATGTTATTGTTTATAGGTTTCCGGACCCACTCTAAGCTTAAATCTACCTCGGAACACTCAGGCAAGGTTTTTACCCATATACGGTTGTTGTGATGTAAATATATTTATGCATTATCTTGATATAAGTGAATGGTTGTGATTAGCAAGTCTTGCGATATATTGGAGAATGTTGATATGATATATATATCCATGCATGTTTCGTAATCTTGATATCTCATTGTTGATTCAATTGCTTATAAACTACATAAGACCTATGCTAGAGATAGGCATCATTTGTGTATACCCTTAGCATAGGGGACCTCTTGAATATTTTCCAAAACCGGGAGGTGATACCTCATGTATAAATTATATATATATATACATATAGTTTTCCATATCTATTAACCGAATAAAGTTATTCGATAATTTTAATTATTAATCAAACTTTATTTTCGATTATTCAATAAAGATCTTACATTCATATAAGTATATCTTTTGTTATTTAATATTCGTTTCAAGTATTAATTTCAAAACTTCTACTTCTTTTATTTTCTAAAGAACTACTTTGGGAATATTATTTAAGTAAAATTATTCAGATATTTTCTAATATATTGGAACTGATTTATTTTATTAAATCATTCTTACTCTAAACATTTTCAACAATGTTTTCGAGTATTTAAAATAATTTTAAAAGTTAGAGCGGATCCTAAAACTCGATTTTAATTTAAATCTTCCCTTTCGAGGAGGGATTTAAATACTCCCTCAAAACCTCGGGGATCCGGCTCCGTGTTGTATTTTGTTGCAATGAAGTTGTTGATTTGATAAAAGAGCTTTTAATTACTTGCCCAACATTCGGGAAGTAAGTCCATATAAATGAGTCGGGATAAGCGACATGCCGGGGTACGGTCTATCAAAGTGTAAGTGACTGAGTGGCAGTCCATCAACACGTAAGTGGCCAGGAGGAGGTCCACCACAAGGTCATAATGCGGCCAGGGTAATGACCGGTGAGGGATTCATCTATCTCCTTGTAGAGAAAGTGACTTAATTGGGTATTACAACCCTTTTTATACTTTTCATAATTGTGTTTTTCAAGGAAAGTATCAAAGATATATATGTGAGTATATATATATCAGGATTTATGAAATATCTCGTAACTTCATTTCTTTAAATGATATTTCAAAGATTTATTTTATTCAATTCTTATCTTATAGTCTCATCTAGGTGATGAACTTTTGAAACTGATTATACCTTGAACAGTGGTAGTTCAACTAGTATTCGGAAAAGATATAAGTATATTGAAGTATTTTGTAACTTCATATTTTCAACTTATATCTAGTAGATGATTATTTTATGCATACCAAAGATTTTCTAGAAAAACGGTGAGACAAGGTTAGATATATGAGATCACCTTACAACAATATTTATATACAGTTATAAACAGGAACTCTGTGTATATTATACATGGAAGAGGATTTCAAAGATTTTGAGAAGTATATATATATTGAATATTTTGCACCTTCATCGCGTTAAGATATCAAACTTGGTTCAAGTCATACATAAGTGATGATGTCAAAGATTACTAAAGATAACAATATCATTAGTGTCCCTGATCAAGGTATGAAGCAAAGCTAAATGGACATCTAATCTAAGGAGAATAATGAACTGTTACTTTTCATAATCCGTTAAGCTAGGGGTTAGTCATGTTAACAGGCATGAATGTGTGTTAAGCAATCTTCTCACCAATTGGGAGAGATTGTTGTGCAAGATATACCTGTACTTTAACAAGACTAAGACATTTTGTCAACCTTAAGTAAGTTGTAGTTTGATCTTAATCTGTATTTTGTACTTGTAACGAGTATAGTCTGTAAAAATGTCAAAGCAGCAGACTGGAGCGTTTTTCTATAAACAGTATCAAGCCTAAGAATTCTATCTGGAAGAAGATCAAGAAGATCATGCCTCAGAAGAATTATAAAGAAGCTTGGAGTTGAATAAAGCTGTTTTAGGAAAAATACTCTAAGTCAAGATCTCTACAAGTCACAGATTTAATGTTATAGAGAAGTCATTCGAGAACTCCAGAATGGTTTATAGAGAAGTCAGGAAAGCTACTAGAGAACTAAGAAAGATATTGACATGTCAAGAAGACATGAAGATTGGAGATATCGACATGTCATTCCTTCACTAGAGAACTCAGAGTTATCGGCATGTCTACATTCATTAGAGAACTATGAGTTATCGAGTCTACTAGAAAACTCAGAGATACCGAAAAGTCAAAATTCACTAGAGAACTCTAAGTTATCGACAAGACAAAGTGAAGACATGATGTTGAGAGATCTCGACAAGCTAAAGTTTCATTCGAGAACTCATAGACCTCTATAAGTCAAATTCACTAGAGCATTAGAGATCTCGATAAGTCATCTTACTTATCAAGATGTCAAAATCTCTATGTGCCTAAACTGAAGATCTGGAGTAAAATTCTCAAAGTACAGAATCACAAACCAGTTTAATACCCAAGATTAACAATCAACAAATAATCCAACCAGCTGGATTGACAAGTCTACAAAAAGCAGCTTGAAGAATGTGCAAGATCAATGGTAAAGATTAACTGATAAAGGAAGATCATAATGAACACGGGATGCTAAAGATATACTAAGCCAGAAATGGAAGATCTACTTTTCTATAAATAGAAATGATAAGTGACAATTTAGAAAAGCTAATAGCATGTCTTATTGTACATTGTGTAAACCAGCAGTTAACTAAGTTATAAAGTTAACACCAGTCCTTTAGTCAGTTGTAACAATTTAGATCAAATTTCTTATAACACTCTCAAGGAGCAGCTAAGCTCTTTATCAATAAAGAGCCTAGAAATTTTGTAGCAAAACAGTCTTAATTTTAATATAAAATTAAGTGAGTTTTGAAGATCTGTGTTCTATATTTTCTGCAAGCTTAAATTCTGCATGAACACATTTCATTACAAGATTTAGTTTACTTTGTTCAACCATAAACATTCAAGAAAAGCACAAAAACAGTAAAACACATTCATCCCCTTCCCTGTGTGTTATTCATTTTCTAACAAGTAGTATTAGAGCAAAATTTGAAAGTAAATAGATTCAAGATCTTGGAAGAATGAATACACAGAAAATAAGTAGCATCAAAATTCCTACCTTTGACAAAGCTAACTTCACTCTTTGGAAAAAGAAAACGATGCTGGTTATCAGGATGACCAATCCACTCTACATTCAGATCCTCAAGAATGGACCCTTCATTCCTATAGTTAGAGTTGAGGAATTTACAGATGGAGACATGGTTATCCCAGCTCATTATGCTCCAAAAGATCCTGCTGAGTATACTGATCCTGAAAAAGAGAAAGTTTCCCTGGATAGCAGCTTGCAGTTAATATTGATTGAGTCACTTGACAAAGTGATGTACAACAACATTGTCAACTGTGACACTGCCAAGCAAACACGGTAAAAGATTGAGATATTTTGTGAAGGAATTGAGGAAGTTAGGTCAAACCAAAGAAGAATACTGATTTCACAGTAGGAGGGTTTTATGGCAAAGCCAAAGGAAAGCATTATTGATGTGTTTAAAAGATTCAATAAGCTGATAAATGACTTGCAGCTTCATGACAAATACTATGAAGCTGAAGAAGTGAACCTAAAGTTCTTGCTTACTCTCCCTGATCATTTGGGACAGAAAATCTCAGCAATCAGCGAAGGGAGAGACTTGAGCAGAATAACTCTAGAAGTTCTATATGGAATTCTCAAAACATATGAACTAGAGATGATTCAAAGGCAACCATTGAGATCTGGTCAAGGACATGTTGTGGATGGCTCAAGTGCTTTAATTGTAAATAAAAGCCAAACATCTAATGATGAACCAAGATCTCAAACTTCAGTTGCCTCAACAAGTGAGCAAAGAACAAATGATTCACAGGTGCAAGTCATTCTGGAACTGGAAAAAGATGAGTTCTATACTCTTGAAGAACTGGATGAGCTAGATCAGTCAATGGTCTATTTGGCTAGAAGATTCTCTAACATTAGAGTAAACAAGCCAAGATACTTTAAGAGTAAAGGACAGTCTTTCAACAAAGACAACAGCTGGAAGGAAAAAGGGAAGTACAATTCTGATAGCAAGAATGGCTACAAAACTCGATCTGTTGACAGATCTAAGATAAGGTGCTTAAATTGTGATGAACTAGGACACTTTGCTACAGATAGCAGGAAACCCAAGAAGGTAAAGAAAGATAAAGTTTATCTTGAACTTGAAGCAAAGTATGAAGCTCTTCTGAAGAAACAGCAAAGCAAAGCTTATATTGCAGAAGGTAAAAGTTCGGATGACTCCTAAAATGATGAAGATGAAGAACTTGGTAACTATGCACTTATGACCTTGGAGCAAGGAGAATCATCCTCATCCAAATCACAGGGCAAAGTGAAGAAAGTCAAATGGATCATTGAAAGTGGATGTTCCAGACATATGATAGGTGAAAAGGCCCTGCTATCACAGTTTAAGGAGAAAGCTGGCCCATTGGTGACCTTTGAGGACAACAGCAAATGATTCACAATGGGATATGGTAAGATTGTTTCTGAAAATGTTGTCATTGATGATGTAGCACTAGTAGATGGTCTTGAAGTGAATCTTCTCAGTGTGAGCCAATTTGTAGACAAAGGATTTGAAATTTTATTCAACAAAGAAGAATGCACTTTTATCAGCAAGAAAACTGGTAAAGTTTCTCTGAAAGGAGCAAGGAAAGGAAGCTTGTTTGTTGCAGACTTGGACTCAACAATTAAGAATGGTATTTGCTTCTTCTATACCAAGGCATAAGAAGAACAAAACAAACTATGGCATAAGAAGCTCTCTCACTTGAATTTCAAGGCAATTAACACCTTAGTCAAAAAGGAGTTAGTAAGCGACATGCCCAAACTGAAATTTGCTCAAGTTGAAGTTTGTGAAGCTTGTCAGAAAGGAAAAATGAAAAGATCTAGTCACAAGTCAGAAATTGTGAATTCTATAAGTGCACCATTGCAACTTATTTACATGGACTTATTTGGGCCAGTAAATGTCTTATCAATTTCAAGGAACAAATATGCATTTACGATGGTGGATGATTTCTCAAGATACACTTGGGTAGAGTTCATGTACTCTAAAGATCAAACTCCACACATCATAATTGAGCATATCAGGAAGATAGAAAAATAGGTTGAAGATTACAATTGTGTGAAAAGATTGAGAAGTGACAATGGAACAGAATTCAAAAATGCTACATTGAGTGATTTCTGCAAAGGCAAAGGCATTGTTCAAGAATTCTCAGCTGCCAGAACACCTCAACAAAATGGAGTAGTTGAGAGAAAGAACAGAACATTGGTTAAAGCTTCCAGGACAATGCTGCAAGATGCCAAGTTGCCAACAAGTTTCTAGGAAGAGGCTGTTAACACTGCATGTTATACTCAGAACATATATCTCATTAACAAGGCACATGGCAAGTCACCTTACTCAATCATGTCTAACAGAAAATCTATTATAAAGCATCTTCATGTGTTTGGAAGCAAGTGTTACATTTTGAAAGACAACTCAGAATATGTGGGAAAATTTGACTCAAAGGTTTTTGAAGCAATTTTTCTGGGATATTCACTGGAAAGAACAGCCTACAAAGTTTATGTGATTGATCAAAAGAATATGGAGAGCACAGCTGTGACCTTTAATGATGACAAGTGTCCAGGCTTGAAATGCCTTGATGATAATGAGGTTGAAGCCCTGGCATTTGAAAACCCCAACATTGATAGTGACTCTGATAGGGAAGATGAAGTTGATGCACAACATACATTAAATGAAGAGGCTACTCAACAGGAAAATCATGAAAATGGAAACTCATCTCAAACACCTGAATTTGAGAGCATAAACTCAGGGGGAGAAAGAGAAGAAGGATCCAACAGTCATACCAACAATGAAGAAAATAATGAAAGCACAAGTCAACAAACTCATACAAGGAAGTGGGATAGAAGTTACACTAGAGATGCAGTTATTGGTGATCCTACTGCTGATGTGAGGACTAGAAGTGCAACTGCTAATGAGTGCATACATGCATGTTTTCTATCTCAAGTAGAACCTAAGAAAATTGATGAAGCTCTACTGGATCCTGACTGGAAATCTGTTATGCAGGAATAGCTAAATCAGTTTGAAAGGAGCAAAGTTTAGAAGTTAGTTCCTGCACCAAAGAATAGAAGCATTATTGGAACAAAATGGGTGTTCAGGAACAAGATGGATGAAAATGGTGTAGTTACCAGGAACAAAGCAAGGTTGGTTACAAAAGGCTACTCATAAGAAGAAGGAATTGATTATGATGAAACTTTTGCTCCAGTTGTAAGACTTGAAGCAATAAGAATTTTTCTAGCATTTGTTGTACATTCGAATTTTAAAGTTTATCTAATGGATGTCAAGAGTGCCTTTCTAAATGGTTAGTTAGAAGAAGAAGTTTATGTGTAACAGCCACCTGGCTTTGAAGATCCAGAATTTCCAAATTTAGTGTACAAGTTACTCAAGGCTCTATATGGACTAAAACAGGAACCTAGAGCTTGGTATGACACACTGTCAGATTTCCTACTGAAGCATGGTTTTACTAGAGGTACCATAGAAAAGACTCTCTTTCTCAAGAAACATGGTGATGATATGATCCTAGTTCAGATTTATGTGGATGATATCATCTTTGGTTCTACTAATGAAAAGCTTTGCCAAAGATTCTCCAAGCTTATGCAAAGTGAATATGAAATGAGTATGATGGGGGAACTAAGTTACTTTCTTGGACTTCAAGTCGGTCAAAGAAGTGATGGTATCTTCATCAGCCAAACTAAGTATGTCAAGGATCTATTGAAGAAGTTTGGTACGGTTGACTGTTCACCTGCATCTACACCCATGTCTACTGCAACAAAGTTGGATGAAGATAAAAAGGGCAAAAGTATAGATATCTCAAGCTATAGACGGATGATTGGATCATTGCTTTACTTAACAGTAAGTAGATCAGACACCATGTTTGCAACATGTCTATGTGCAAGATTTCAAGCCAATCCAAAAGAATCACATTTGATGGCTGTAAAGGGGATTTTCAGATATTTGAAGGGGACTCCAAACTTGGGATTATGGTATCCTAAGGGAACTGGTTTTGAAGTTGTTGGTTACAAAGATACAGATTTTGCTGGATGCAGGGTTGACAGAAAGAGTACCACTGGAAGCGGTCAATTTCTTGGACAATGACTTGTATCCTAGTATAGCAAGAAACAACAATCTCTATCAACTTCTATAGCTGAAGCTGAATACATAGCTGCAGGAAGTTGTTGTGCTCAAGTGCTTTGGATTAGAAATCATCTAATGGATTATGGCCGAGTGTTACACAAAATTCCTATTATGTGTGACAATACTAGTGCTATATATATAGTAGCTAATACAGTTAATCATTCTAGGACAAAGCACATTGATGTAAGGTGCCATTTTATTAGAGAACATGCTACTAATGGTACCATTGAGCTCATTTTTGTACCAACAGAAAAACAATTGGCTGACATTTTTACTAAACCTTTGGATGAAGCAACTTTCACTAGATTTGTAGGTGAAATTGGAATGCTTAATTCTTCATCTTAAGGCAAGAAATCGGCTAATGTTTTGTAGCAGATTAATCTCCAGTAAATCAAAATTAATTTGATTTAACTGGAAATTAATTGAAATATGAACTATAAACATTTCAGAAATCTCTGCATATTTGTTTTTCCAATTCAAATTCAACTTGGAATTCTTCAAATTCTAAGTAAACTGCTCAGTTATTTATTTACATCCTTAATATGTAAAATTAACACAAGGCAGAATTTCAGAAACCAAAAGTATATAGAGAACTGAGTTCTTGATAAGTCAAAATTGACTTCTCGACAAGTCATTTTAGGACTTCTCGAGTGAGTCCTCGATAAGTCAATTTACTGACTTCTCGAGTGACTCCTCGATAGGCTTAACAATGACCTATCGATAAGTCCTTGAAGAGTTCTCTAGTACGGATAGTTCATAGATTTCTCTACAAGTATAATTGTTGACTTATTAATAACTCAGAATTGAGATAATTTCAGTCAATAAATTATTTTGGTAAAATACTCATGGAAAATTTATTCTAAATTTTCTTTTTGAATTTATTCAAATGAAAGTTGGAATTAATTCAGTCCACTTTTTGGACAAAATGGGTATTTATTTGACAGCTCGATAAGTCAATTTTGAGTTCTCTAAAAGAGTAATTTAAAATGACTTCTCCATATGTACTTCATTTCTTAAAATGACTTCTCGATAGAAAAACTCCAAATGTCTATTTTTGAGTTCTCGACAAGTCATTTACTTTTTCTATAAATACCCAGACTTCTCGATACATATTTCAACTTGGAATTTTTTTTCAAAAATTCTAAATACACTGTATATTTATTAATTCATATCTTAAACATATGAAGTTTATAAATAACAGATCAAGAGAAGCAAAAAGTATGGAAAACTGGAATAATTTAATTCATAAATTATGTTCAGCAAAATACTTTTGACATACTTTGTCTATAATTACTCAGACTTATTGACACATTTACGTGTTTATGTGCATATTTTTGATCAAATGTGGAATATGTTACTCTAATGTAAGTAGACTAGTATATTATATGTGATGTTTTGAGAATTCTGATAATATTTGAATTTATTTGACTGTGTGCTAATATATGTTTTTGAATTTATTCAAAATTAATCTTTCTCAGTATAGAGTATTTGATTTAATTAGTGTTCTTGAGTACTTGCATGGGGAATAGTAAAACCTTTTGTGAAAGTGTTCTTGAGTACGTGCATGGGGAATAGTTAAGCTAGAAAGTTAAGTCACTTTTTAAATGCCTAGATTCACGTAGTGTGTGTATGGTTAAAACACTTATTCACCGGGCAACTCAAGTGTCTCTTTGGCTTCTTTTCTCCCTCTATAAATTCAAATCCTTCTCTCTTCATTATTCATCACTATTTCTTTTTCTCAACAAACATCCTAATTCCAAACCTTCATCTTATTCAAATCTATCCAATGGTTGCTCCTGTATTCTACACACTCAATAATGGTGTTTATCTTCCAACCCTTGATTTGGCTGATAATAAGGTCTATTGTGACCCTTTTGGGCTTCAAGTCCGTATCAAAGGGATCATTTACAACCCTTTTGATGTTCCCCTAGAAGTTTTTGACGAACTCTCTTGGGATGATCAGATAAACTTTCTATTTTTCGAGGGAGAAGTCTCTCTGGAGCAGTAGAGATGTGCTTTGGTGGCTGAGCAGGAATGTCTTGCTACTCTGGAGCTGAAAGAGAGAATCTTTTATCTTTCACACTCCATGTCCAGAGCATACCAACGCAGGGAAAAGAGGATTGAAGCTGAGAAGAGGTAGAGAATAGAGTAGTTAGGATTAGAGTTTAAATTGTTAAAATCTAAATCTTCCTGTACTCTGTTTCAATATTAATGAAAATATTTCACTTTCTCTATTTGAACGCTGTTTATGTCTTGTTTTCTATGTGTTTACAATTCATCTGAGTATCATATTTTCTGTAATACTGTATGCAACTAAAAACATCATAAAGTTACATATGTTCAATGCAGTACATGGTAAACACAATTTCTTTAAGACAACAACAGGAAACTCAGACAAATCACTGGAAGCAGAGATACCACATTTGATTTCATCTGATGCATCAGACATATCAATGGATAAGTAAAGTATTATACAAAATCACTTTTGATTTATGTTTTAAATCTCTTAACTTTTGTATGTCAACATCTTTGAAAATCAAATTTTTGAAAAATTCTATGAATTTGCCTCAAATTTGCAAGAAACTTGTTAATTACAAGATTTCTGAGATCTATGGATCACCCAACGAGCATTTGTGCTAAACTGCAGTTAATACATCTTTCACATCCAAACTGCAGTTCACCCAGGCACAACAACACAAACACAAACTCAAACACAATCCCACTCAGGTAACTCTCAAAAGGAACCTATTTTACAAAAGGACATAAACCTCACAAAATGTTCTTCATTTGGTTTGTTGTTTGAGAAAAGAAGGATGTAATAAGCCAAGATCTTCATGCTTATTTAAAACTTTCAGAATTCATGAAGAGGATACTTGTGCTTACTAAATCAGAAATGCTACAAGCTATTCTAATTCATCTCCAAAGAAAGGACCAGAAGTTCATCTGTTAATGGTCTTCACAGTAGCTCATCAACCCTGTCATGTCAACCTTAGGGAGGATTTGTTAAGGAAAGCTGTCAAAAGTTCCTACAACAACAAAGTTAAAAGAGAGTAAAGGAGATTACTCTTGGATATATAGATAAGACTATCAAAAGATTATTACTTCCTGGACCATGCACACAAGAACCTATGTCTTAATGGGGCATAACAGCAATATCATTCCCTGATCCATGTTCCACAAGAATCAATACTTCACATAGTATAGAAGACAAGGAAGAATCTCTTGAAAAACATGACACAACTACACAACAAATAGTGTTAACAGAAGCTCAGAATTCAAATAGTGGAGTAGAGTACACAAGAACCTAGATGTCAAAGTTAGACAACAACTCTTGAATCTCCAGCCACACAAGAACCATTACCTCAAAACGGTGATGAAGGAAGAATCACTGAGAACAATGTGAGAATAGTTGAACCTGATGAAAGATGCAGCTGCATACCAATGTTAAATTAATCAGCTGCTTCTTCAAAATCTCACAAGGTATAAAATGCATATCTACTTTTCTGATGAAATGAGTATGATTAGTCCTATATGGATCACCTCTAATCATATGATCACAGACAACTCTTCTCAGCCACCTCTTATTTTTGTAGGTCAAACAATATTTGATCCTTTCATGTGAGGATGAGAGAAAAGATTGAGTGAAAAACAGAAAATAAGATAGGAATGATCCTTCCTGGCAAAAGGAAAGGTAGATGAGTGTCTGGATTTAGTAATTCTTGTGAGGAAACTCTGACTCTCAAAAGTCATGAGACTAGTGCAGTGAGAAGTAGTGAGACTACTTTAAAAGAACAGAGAGTTTAGGACTTGTGTTACTAAAAGACTTTTTCTGCAGGTCGAAATCTCATATTCTCCCTGTTGAAATCACTATATCTTGAAGCTGCATATATTGTTCTATATGGATAATGACACAAGCTTGAACAACATGCATCTAGCTGATTCTTCCCACCTCAAGATAATGTCAAAAAGGGGGAGAATGTATCTAAATGCAAAAACAGCTGTTAGATGTTGCCAAACAATAATACTCTCTTTTTAATAGGGGAGAGAAGAGTAAATCTAAATGCATTGAGAAGATTGGGAATATTGACTTTTGCATTTAGATAGAGTTTTGACATCATCAATCTGAACTTGTGCATAATTTCATAATAAACAAGTTGGGGGAGATTGTCATACATAAGTGATAATGTCAAAGATTACTGAAGATAACAATATCATTAGTGATCCTGATCAAGATATAAAGAAAAGCTAAATGGACATCTGATCTAAGGAGAATAATGAACTGTTACTTTTCATAATCTGTTAAGCTTGGGGTTAGTCATGTTAACAAGCATGAATGTGTGTTAAGCAATCTTCTCACCAATTGGGAGAGATTGATGTGCAAGATATTCCTGTACTCTAACAAGACTAAGACATTTTGTCAACCCTAAGTAAGTTGTATTGTGATCTTAATCTGTATTTTGTACTTGTAACATTTATAGTCTGTAAAAATGTCAAAGGAGCAGACTGAAGCCTTTTTCTATAAACAGTATCAAGCCTAAGAATTCTATCTGGAAGAAGATCAAGAAGATCATGCCTCAGAAGAATTATAAAGAAGCTTGGAGTTGAATAAAGCTGTTTTAGGAAAAATACTCTAAGTCAAGATCTCTAGAAGTCACAGATTTAATGCTATAGAGAAGTCATTCGAGAACTCCAGAATGGCTTATAGAGAAGTCAGGAAAGCTACTAGAGAACTCAGAAAGATATCGACAAGTAAAGAAGACATAAAGATTGGAGATATCGACAAGTCATTTTTTCACTAGAGAACTCAGAGTTATCGGCAAGTCTACATTCATTAGAGAACTCTGAGTTATCGATAAGTCTAAGTCTACTAGAAAACTCAGAGATATCGATAAGTCAAAATTCACTAGAGAACTATAAGTTATCGACAAGACAAAGTGAAGACATGATGCTGAGAGATCTCGACAAGCTAAAGTTTCATTCGAGAACTCAGAGACCTCTTATAAGTCAAATTCACTAGAGCATTAGAGATCTCAATAAGTCATCTTACTTATCGAGATATGAAGATATCTATGTGCCCAAAATGGAGATCTCGAGTAAAATTCTCAAAGTACAGAATCACAGACCAGTTCAATACCCAAGATTAACAATCAACAAACAATCCAACCAGCTGGATTGATAAGTCTACAAAAAGCAATTTGAAGAATGTGCAAGATCAATGGTAAAGATTAACTGATAAAGGAAGATCAAAGTGAACATGAGATGCTAAAGATATGCTAAGCCAGAAATGGAAGATCTACTTTTCTATAAATAGAAATGACAAGTGACAGTTTAGAAAAGCTAATAGAATGTCTTATTGTACACTGTGTAAACCAGCAGTTATCTAAGTTATAAAGTTAACACTGGTCCTTTAGTCAGTTGTAACAATTTAGATCAAATTTCTTGTAACACTCTCAAGGAGAATCTAAGCTATTTATCAACAAAGAGCCTAGAAATTTTGTAGCAAAACAGTCTTAATTTTAATATAAAATTAAGTGAGTTTTGAAGATATGTGTTCTTTATTTTCTGCAAGCTTAAATTCTGCATGAACACATTACATTACAAGATTTAGTTTTACTTTGTTCAACCATAAACATTCAAGAAAAGCACAAAAACATTAAAACACATTCACCCCCCCCCCCCCGCTGGTGTTATTTATTTCCTAACAATTCATTTCTGCTTGACCAAGACTTTCTTGAGTACTATGAGAATGCTCATATATTGTTAATTATTATACCTGTTACTTTGGTGGGCTTGTTGCTCACCCTTGCTTTATTCTTTCATAACACAATAATATCTAGACAAGA
The DNA here is from genome assembly GCF_009905375.1 of Apium graveolens. Classification (NCBI taxonomy): domain Eukaryota; kingdom Viridiplantae; phylum Streptophyta; class Magnoliopsida; order Apiales; family Apiaceae; genus Apium; species Apium graveolens. Next base: position 161,836,550 of record NC_133654.1, on the reverse strand, counting down.
AAAACATGACCAAACTCCCAATTTGCGAGTGGATAGGAAATGTTTTGCAGTTTCCTGTAGGCGTTGATGCCGCTGTAGCTGAGATATGAACTACCAATAGGCTAGGATTTCAACTTTTGATGTACTAGACTTATATATTTCTATGAATTATTATAATGGAAAAGAACATGTAAATTTTATTCAGAAACACTTTTGAGGTGTAATATCTTATAAGTTGTGGATAATATGACTTGTACTATTTTTCGGATTTCATCTCTGAGACTAGTACGTGTTGTGGAGTGAGTATTATTGTGGGGTCAAAGTGTGCAGTTGTTTAATGAATAAACGTAAAGTATTATGAATGGAAATAAAGATCATGACAACCCAAATCCCTGACCCCGGATATGGGGGTGTTACATACTCACCCTGTTACAACCTACCAAACATTAGTTGTTCAGGACAATGAGGAAGTAGAGAGGACTCTTAATCTGGTACATACTACAACTTCAATGCTAAGATCAAAGGATGCAATCAACACTCTTTCACTTACAGCTGGTGATGATTTTAAATATGACTCTAGTGTCTCTTATGGTGATGAGTCAAATGGGGAAGATATTGATGTAGCTGGCATGGACATAGGGGGAGATACATGCCCTAGTTCATCTACAGACATTCCAGCCTGGATTCTAACAAAGGATTGCAGTTATCATCATTTCAACTCCACAATGTTCAAGCTAATTCATCAGACTCAATCAGCCATTCAAGCCACCACTAATGCTAGTACCAGATGTCTTCTAAAATGTGACGACCTCAATCCCGGGGTTAGGAAATGAGGACTCACACACAATTAAACTAATAATATCAACAAATATACTAAACCCAGATTAAACAATAACAGGATCCAAACCGGATGAAGTTTGAGACAAGATTACAACTACAAACCAGATAATATATAATACAACCCAAAATATTAATGAATACAATTTCATTCGATTCTAAATGGAACCGACAGATAACCCATTGTAGCTTTATTACTTTCCAAGTAAAGCACTTGCTCACACATCCTGCTACCTACTCTGGCATCCGGAAACCTATGACATGGTGGGGACTGCCAGGAACGCTCATACGAGCTGAACGCCTAAGTCTGGCCATCTTCTTTCTTAAATGCCATGGTTAGAGCAAAGTAAATATAAATGAGCACAAAAGCTCAGCAAGTAACTACACAGCAGTTCTATAAAATAATAATAATAACAATAGCAAAATCTGAGGCATTCTATTTTTAAATCTCTAGGTGGCAGATTTCTATCTTTGGCTATACAAAGGTTATGAAGAAAGGTTTGGGATTTCAAGAATCAAGGATCAAGATAGGGTGAAAGCCGACATTCATCGCAATTCAATAGCAAAAATCATATCAGAAAAGCATAATAATATCATGGAACAAGATATATAGTATCATGGCATCATTACTCAAATTAAAACTTTTTATCCAAATCATTGCTCAAAATCATTTTATGACGCTACGGATTACAGCCGGTGATCAACCGCGAAGTAATCCCGAGCCGCGCTGAGTTCTCAAATATAATGGGATCCCTAGGCTATATGTGAGCCTATCAATAAGTGTGAAATGGACTTGCGTCCAGGTCCAATCCACTAAGTTAAGAAAACATTTTGCCCCTTTGGCACTTCAACTTTTAAAAAACTTTGCATTTTTATAAGAATTATATGCTAGAAATAATAACATTTTAAAAGTTCTTAAGGCATGAAAGAATCATATCAATCTTTAAGGGATTCTAAACAACAAGACTACGATCAACAATCAGAGGATTAGGATTGCGAGATTCTTATCAAAAGAAGAACTATCCCCATACTAGAGGGGTCATCAAGGATGAATATCAATGATTCAACAACTAAGGAAGAAGTATTGAAAAAGAGTTATAACGACAATCAACAAAGGTAGGGGTGTCTGATATCAAGTGTAGTACATGGCGTACATACAGTTATAAAGTTTGGATATGGAAATAAAGGATAGTTATCAAATAAATATATTTCAAGGAATTCGAATTATAAGCAATGGTCAATATAGGGAATTATTGAAGCAATACTAAAAATCAAGTTCGAGGTATTCAAGAGAATTAATTATCAAGGCAAAGGTATTCAAATTAATGAAGAATTCAGGTTACTCAAGACATTTCACTAGGGAATTCATAATGGTTCTCTTAGGGTTTATGAGATCATGGGGTGACAAAGGAAATAGGCAATGTAATCGGGTATGAATCAATCAAGTGGTTGTAAACGGTCGAGCAGGATTTAAGAACAAGTTATCGCAAGAATCAATATTAGGGTTTCTCAAAAATCAATAAAAGGTGTATCACGAGTATAAAAAAGAATCACTACTTTATCATGGCATTAGCAATATCAATTCATAAGACAAGGAAGAGTTACGTACCTTAAATCGCTTTCCTGCTTTACTGAAATTGAAACTGAACTACTAAAGCCGAACTACTGCCACCTAAGTTTCTTTCCCTTTTTCTAGCCTGAATGCCTCCACTATTTGAATCTATAATCTTGAATGCCTCCACTATCTGAATCTACAATCCAAAACATAATCCCTAATTAGATACTTATTCGCACTCGACATTCCCTGAATGTCTAACAATTATCCCAACTCGCATTAAAGCTTAACTTATATACAAGAGTATAATCACAGGATATTCACATAGCACTTAGTAGTATATACTTATATACTTAACTCGTATATTTAAGCATAATCATAGAGTACTCATATAACACATAGCGATTATATACTTGTATACTTAAATCTCTATTTTAACAAAACAATCATGATCTAAATAACTCGACAACTAAACAACTATTCCTTCATTTTTAACTATAAAATTCGAACCAAAACAAATGGTACCAAGCCAAGAAATCAACATGCAACCACTTAACTTGACATGAAACTAACCAAACATCTTTTAAACACTAAATCAATCTTACACAAAGCATATAATTTTACTCTAAAATCAAATTGACCAAACAACTTGAATCAACACTTTTTAATACCACATACCATTCAGCTTTTTCAATAAAACACAAACAATTTATCAAATATCGACATGCAAGGTTACATTTACAATTTAAACCTATTTTAATCCATTCCAAACAAGAACACTTCTTGAAATCATTTCTTTTAAATCAAAACTGAACGAAAACATTATTTTTGAACAAAATCTTAACATGCATAAATCCAATCATTTATTCCTTTGAAAACCGAATGAAATCCATGCTTTTAATAATCAAACTTAACTTATTCATACTTATCTACTCACATATCCAATATAAACCAAATTCTATTTCAAAATTAAACAATAACCCAATTAACAACAAAACAACTTATAGAATCGACATGCAATCAATCAACTCAACATGCAATACTCTAAATCACAAATCCAACCTAATTAAACTCATGATCTAAACATTTAACCCATCTTCTTTCCAAACCAAACAAAATATAACTTGATTACACTTAGTACTTTACATGCATGCAAGGAAAACAATTCAAAAACAAAGTTATATATATATCATCAAAACCAATCGAACATTAAAACCCTTTTGCAAAACTCATTTATTCGAACCAAAAACCAAATCTTTGAACCAAAACCCTTTGTAAACTTTGAATCAAAATCAAAACCCACCTTTTTAATAACAAAAGTCAAACCTATCTCCAAAACAAACCAAGAAAATCACATAACTTATGTATTATACTCTCTCTTAAGGTCATACACTAAGAAATCGTATTTTTTTAGATATAACAAAGACATGTTGATGCAAAAACTTCCTTAAACACCTACATGCAAAGGGTATATGAATAGAGGATTGAAAATGATGAAGATCAATGGAAAGATATTTAAATTTGAGTTATTAGAGAAAGAGAGAGAGAGAGAGAGAGAGAGAGAGGGAGAGAGAGAGAGAGAGAGAGAGTTCGGGTGAGACGGAGAGAAAGAGAGGGAGATAGCCGAGAGAGAAAAGAGAGAAGAGAGGGGAGAGAGTGGAAAAAAAATGAGATGAGTGAAGTGGTGAGTGGAATGAAAAGCTTTTTTATTTGATTCTCCCATGTGCACAAGTTAGTGGAGTTTTGAAATTACCAATCTACCCTTCTCTCACTACTAGCACAAAAATGCATGCAGGGATGATATGGTCATTTGGCTAGGTTGAAACGAGATAGTGGAGTGGTTAATGACACAACTACCCTTCTCTTATATTGTGAGTGGAAATGCATGCAAGGGCAATTAGGTAATCTAATAATTATTAATCTAATTAATTACAAAGAATTCATTTTATAAATAAAACAATAAATCTATAAATTACAAGAGTGACGTCATAAAATAGCTTAGAATTTTAGGAATTTAATAAAATCAAATTCGAAATTTATAAATAAAATTATTTTAAAAATTAATTTTCTTAAAGAATTAAAATGCATTTATAACCTATATAAATAGCAATTAATGCACTTCTTATTTCCTAAAATTTCAAATAATATCATACAGGCATATAATCACATAATCATGCACCTTGACATAGATTCCCATATCACGTATCTTAATGAAATATACCTAATCATAAAATTTTCCCTTTTACTAATATTCATTCTTCGCGTAACCGGTCGCGTCCTGACTGACCGCCCGACGCTGAGCGTTTTCAACTACGCTTCACAATCATTCTCTTTATACCAGCTGACACGTCAAACTGGAATATAATATTCATTTAAATATTTCCATTCTCACATAATAATACATAATTAACATAATTACAATTTACTCGTATAATTAATTCGCGAAAATTCCCAGTCGTTACATTCTACCCCCTTAAAAGGATTATGTCCTCATAATCTAATTTAAACAAATAAAATAGGGATATTTCCCCCGCAATTTCCTTTCTAATTTCCAGGCTGACTCTTATATCATGGGATTTCTTCACAAAACTCTAGCTAGAGGCACCACTTTATTTCTAAGCATTTTTTTTCTTTACGATCTAGAATTTATACTGGATGCTCCACATATGATAGATCTCGTTGAATTTCATGGGTCCTAGCTCAGTCATATGACTAGTATCAACATTATACTTCTTCAGAAGAGAAACGTGAAACAAGTTATGAAGATGTTGCATCTGCGGAGGTAATGCTAATTTATATGCTACTTTTCCAATTTGCCTTAGCACTTCGAATGGTCCAGTATATTTAGGACTCAGCTTGTAGTTCTTCCCGAATCTGGATAGACCTTTTCCATGGAGGGATCTTTAACAATACTTTGATTGCGGGTGCGAACATCACATCCTTTCTTGTTTTAATCTACATCTTTCTTCTGTCAATCTTGAGTAGCAATCAGCCTTTTGCGAATCACATCCACTTTCTCTTTCATCTGTTGCATCAACTATGGGCTAATAATTTGCGTTCGCCAACTTCATCCCAGTAGGTAGGGGATCTTCGATTGATTGAATACTCCTTTCGCTTTGTTCGATGTTCTACGGATGATATGTCGTACTGATTTTTCAATTTAGCTTCCAAATGATCATGAAATTGTCGCCAATATCTCGAGTTAAATTTCGGATCTCTACCGGATACGATAGACATTTGAACTCCGTGATGCATCATGATATCTTCCACATACATCTTAACTAAAATTTTCCAATGAGAATCTTTATTGATATGTAAGAAACGTGCTGACTTTGTCAATCGATCAATTATTACCCATATTGTGTCATGATTAGACTTAGTCTTTAGTAATCTTTACCACGAAATTCATCGCGATAAGCTCCCATTTCTGTTTAGGTATGTCTAGTGGTTGAAGCAATCCACCCGGTCACTGATGTTCCGGTTTTACTTTCTGGAACGTATAGCATTTACTTATCCATTTCGAATCTTCCTTTTTCATATTTGGCCACCAATAACTTTCTTTTAAGTCCTTTTACATTTTTTTACTTCCATGGCGAATCAATAATCTTGAGTTATGCGTTTTATGAAGAATCTCGTATTTCAATTCCATAACACTAAAAATTTTAGATACACGAGCAACTTGGTATATTCCTTTATTATCCTTTTGAACCTTAATTTCTTTTCCAGACAACTTATCCCACTCGTGGTTCATCATTTGTTCTTCATGATGTCGAATCTTTTCTAAAATTTCGGCTGAAAAGTCATTGCATACATTACCTCACTTCCAATTTCTGGAGTTCGCACTTCTATTTCCAACTTCTCAAAATCCTTGATTAATTCCTCAGAAGAAGATTAACACAATCAATGCTTCTTTACGGCTTAGCGCATCTGCTACAACATTCTCCTTTTCTGGAGGAAAACTGATAATACCGTCGTAATCTTTGATCAATTCCAACCATCTCCTTCCCCACATACTCAATGCTTTCTACGTAATAATATACTTTAAACTTTTGTGGTCCGTATAAATCTCACACTTTACACCATACGAATAATGCCTCCAAATCTTAAGGGAAAATATAATCGTTGCTAATTCTAGATCATGTGTAAGATATTTCTGCTCGTGTGGCTTTAATTTTCTTATCACATATACTATCACTTTCTCGTGTTGCATCAACACACAACCTAACCCTTTATACGAAGGATTGTTTTAGATCACAAACTTACATTTTCGTCGGGTGAAACCTACACTGATGCGGTTACCAACCTTTTCTTTAACTTTTGAAAGCTTCCTTCGCACTTATCCGTCCAAACAAACTTTTCATTTTTCCTTGTCAACTTAGTCAATGGGATAGCAATCTTAGAAAAATCTTGTACAAATCTCATGTACTATCTTGCTAATCCAAGAGAGCTTATGACTTCTATATGAGTCTTAGGCCTATCCCAATTTATCACAGCTTCTATTTTGGCTGGGTCTACTTTTAATAACTTCGCTGTTAACTACATGTCCAAGAAATTCCACTTCCTTTAACCAAAACTCACGCTTCGAAAACTTTGCATATAACTTCTCTTTCCTCAAAATCTCCAAAGAAATCCTCAAATGTTCCATGTATTCTTCCTTCGTCTTGGAGTATATCAAGATATCGTCAATAAATAATACGATCATGAACTTATCCAAATATTCCTTAAATACTCTATTCCTGAGATCCATAAATGCAGCTGGCATATTTGTCAATCGAAACGCCATCACAAGAACTCATAGTGTCCATATCTTGTTTGAAACATCGTCTTGGGTATATTGTCCGCTTAATCTTCAGCTAATGATACCTAGATCTTAAGTCAATCTTTGAGAAATAAGTAGCTCCTTCTCATTTATCAAAGCAAGTCGTCGATTTACGGTAGAGAATACTTATTCTTATTCCTCAACTCATTCAACTCATGATAATTGATACACAGCCTCAGACTTTCATCTTTCTTATTTACAAATAGCACTGGTGCACCCCTCATGGATACACTCAGGAAAATAACTCCTTTATCCAGCAATTCCTGCAACTACATCGCTAACTCTTTTATCTTGACAAGAGCCATTCGATAGGGAGCTTTCGATATTGATTCCATTTCAGGAGCCAAATAAATCATAAACTCGACCTCTCGATCTGGAAGCTCATCGGGAAAATATTTAACTACTGGAATATCTTCAATCCTTAAGGACTCCTTTTCCACATCCTTCACATGTGCTAAATAGCCATTAAAAACTTCTTCTCTTGCTTCTTTCCTTTGAATATCACTTCAATACCATCATTGGTCTCTAATTTCACTTTCTTGCTTCTACATTTGATTTGCACATAGTGGTTTGAAAACCAATTCATTCATAATAGAACATCGAATTCTCTTAACTTAAAAAGAATTAAGTCAGCGGAAAAGTGTCGACCTTCTATAATCCTATCGCAAATGGGACAGATTCTCTTGGAAGTAACTCTTTCTTGATTCGCTACTAATCTAATCAAATTAGGTTCGAGAGGGTATGTAGCACACTTTAATCTAGCAATTACACTTTTAGCAATAAATGATCTAGTTGCTCCATAATCCATTAACACTTTAACTTCTACTGAGTTTATAGCAAGCATACCTGCCACCCCATCCGCATATTTTATAGCATCTTTCATTGTCATGTTGAACATTTTTTCCCTTGGCTGAACTGCTGGTGCTGCAGAGGGCGATGGTCTAATAATCTGTTAGATATATTTGTGATGTCATGTCTAATAATGATTTGTGTTTAGTTTTCAGATCTTAACTAACAGGACAAATCAGGACTTAACTGGAAATCAGTACTTATACTGAAGTTAAAGCTTAAGATATCAGAACTTAAGTTATCAGAACTTAAGTTATCAGAAGATATTTATCAAGAGATAATATCAGGACTTAAGAAGACTTTCAGATAAGGAAGGCAGCTGATTGAAAGGAAAGAAGATTAAGGCAAACACAAGAAGAGATACGCATGGAGAAGAATTCTATGAAGAATAGAATACTTGGAGGAAAAGATAACTAATTGATATATTTTAGGATGCAGACTTATATTCTATATCGATTAGAAGATTATCTTGTAACTGTGTGTCTATATAAACACAACATAGGGTTTACACTATAAGTGTTATCTTAATCGAGAATATTATTCATTATAACCCTTGCAGCTCTCGTGATATTTGTTCATCACTGAGAGAGAATGGTTCCATTATAATATTGTTTTATTAATAAGATTATTCTGTGTTTCATACTTGTGTTCTTAATTCGATTTGATTGTAGTATACACTATATTCAACCCCCTTCTACAGTATATGTGACCTAACAAGTGGTATCAGATCCAATCTGTTACCACATATACAGTAAAGATCCAAAAAAATCATGTCTGAAGAAGAGAAAACTCCAACCAAGCCCACCAAAACTGAAGAAACTCCAAAGACTCAAATCCATAATTGATATGAGACTATTAGGGTTCCCATACTGAAACCTTCTGAGTATCCCATATGGAAAGTGAGGATGACTATGTTTCTGGAAGCTACAGATCCAGAATACCTTGACAGAATTAATGAAGGTCCACATAAGCCAACCAAGCTCTCTGTTGTATTGCAGATCAGCCAGCACAGACTGTACCAAAGGAGAAAAGTGAGTATACAGCTGAAGATATCTCATCTATTGCCAAGGATGCAAAGGTAAGGCGTTTGCTGCATACTGCCATTGATAATGTCATGTCAAACAGGGTAATTAACTGCAAGACTGCAAAGGAGATATGGGATGCCTTGGAGACAAGATGACAGGGAACTGATTCAATCAAGAAGAACAGGAGGACTATACTCACTCAAGAGTATGAGCACTTTGACTCAAAACCTGATGAGTCATTAACTGGTTTATATGACAGATTTGTCAAACTCTTGAATAATCTGTCACTGGTGGATAAGGAATATGATCTTGAAGATACTAATCTTAAATTCCTTTTAGCTCTTCCTGAAAGTTGGGATTTGAAGGCAACTACTATAAGAGACAACTATGCTCTTGATGAAACCACTCTTGATGAAATTTATGGTATGCTCAAAATTCATGAACTTGAGATGGATCAAAGAAACAAGAGGCATGGGAGAAAGTCAAGAACAGTTGCTCTTAAGGCTGAGGAGGAATCCCCCAAAGTGGATGCCTCAAAGAAAGGCAAAGAAAAGGCTCTCATCAAAAAGTCTGATTCAGATTCATCAAGTTCTGATAATGATGATGAGGATTCAGAAACTGAAAGTTTATCTGAGATGGATGCTGATGAAGAGATGATGAAATTATGTGCTCTTATGGTGAAGGGTATCACAAAGATAGCCTACAGGAAATTCAGAAGAGGAAAGAAGTTTTCCAGGAAAAGTGAAAGTTCTGATAAGAAGGGATTCAGAAAATCTGAAGGCAAAGCTGGAAAGTCTGACAGAGGAGATTACTTAAATATTAAATGCTACAATTGTGGTGAGAAAGGCCACATATCTCCTGATTACAAGCAAGGAAAAAGTGACAAAGGCAAGGCACTTGTCACAAAGAAGAAAAGTTGTACATACACTTCAGATTTTGAAAATGAGGTAAACTATGCCTTGATGGAAAATGCTGATAGCAGTTCTGAAGCTGCTGAGTTAAAGGTACCTCAAACAACTTATGCTTTTCATACTGATGATATTACTGAGTTGAGATCTTATCTTAAAACCATATTCATTAGCTATAGAGATCATACTTTAACATGTGATAGGTTAACTTCTGAAAATCTGGCTTTTAAGAAAATGAATGACTATTTAGAAAAGGAGTTAGTTATGTTCCATCAAACTCAGAAAGAAAGAGATGATGCTTTTTATGTTAGAGACGAAGTGTTAAAATTGAATCAATCTCTAAAAACTGAGTTAGAAAAGGAAAGAGATATTATCAGGACTTGGACTAACTCTGGCAGAACAACTCAGAATTTGCTAAGTAGTGGAAACCGGAAAGAGGGCTTAGGTTATGGGGATATTAAAAGTGAAATAGGAACCGAACAAATTAAACCAATTATTGTTAAACAGACTACTAAGCCAAAGTTAAATCCTATAAAGTTTATAGCTAAATCTGTAAAGTCTGATTCTGAAAAGATGAAAGATACTGAGACATAAGTTAAGGCAGAGTCAACTTCTGACAAATTGAAACATGATAAGCCAATTGAAGTTAACATAGGCTTAATGACAAAGAAGCAGCTTAAGTATAAGCTGAAAGAGATTAAGAATGTAAACAAAGTAAATCCACCTAGGAAAAATAGGAATGGAAAGGAAGGTGTGAATAAAAGCAAAAATTATATGCCTGTTCCTAATGCTCCTAGAAAGAAATGCTATAACTGTGGAAATTCTAACCATCTGGCTTCTTTTTGCAGGAAGAATAAGAATATCAACTCTTTACCTCCTAAATCAGGAGTTAAGAGTCAGTCTGTTAGGATTAAACCACAAAATCCTTGTTTTCATTGTGGTAGTTTATGGCATTCCATTTATACTTGTAAGGAATATCATAGTTTGTACTATGATTATTATCAAATGAAACCTTCTTTAAAGAAAGTTAGCATTATTCCTTCTAGTGTAAGTTCTGATGCAAAGTCTGATACTGTAAATTTTGATAAGAAAAATGTTAACATAAACTCTGATGTTAAATTTGCTGCAAATGTTAACAAACTTAAGAAGGCCAAAGCATCCAAGCAAGTCTGGGTCTTTAAAACTAATCATTAGTGGTCTTTGTGATTGCAGGGCAACAGAAAAAACATCCTAGTTCTGGAAAGTGGATGTTCAGGACATATGACTGGAAATAAAGCCCTGCTATCAGACTTTCTGAAGAAAGCTGGCCCAAGAGTTTCTTATGGAGATGGCAACATGGGAAAAACTCTGGGATATGGCAATATCAATCTTGGGAATGTCATCATTGAAAAAGTAGCTCTAGTCTCAGGATTTAAACACAATTTGCTGAGTGTTAGTCAAATATGTGACAGAGGTTATCATGTGGATTTCTTTGAAGAACACTGTGAAGTTGTAAGTAAATCTACAGGCAAAGTTGTTCTAAAGGGATATAGGCATGGTAACATTTATGAAGCCAAGCTTTCAACAAGTTCTGATGGTTCTGCAATCTATCTGTTAAGTAGAGCATCAATTGGAGAAAGCTGTGATTGGCACAAGAAGCTCTCTCATTTAAATTTCAACAACATAAATGAACTAGTCAAGAAAGATCTTGTGAGAGAACTACCAAAATCAGTATTTGCTCCTGATGGCCTTTGTGATTCATGTCAAAAGGCAAAACAAAGAAAATCTTCATTCAAGAGCAAGACTGAATCTTCAATTCTTGAGCCTTATCACCTAATACATGTTGATCTATTTGGTCTAATGAATGTCATATCTATGGCAAAGAAGAAATATGATATGGTCATAGTAGATGAGTTTACCAGATACACATGGGTGTATTTCTTGCACACAAAAAGTGAAACTGCATCTATCTTGATTGATCATGTCAAACAACTGGATAAATTGGTCAAAGACTCTGTAAAAATTTTAACAAGTGATAATGGAACTGAGTTTAAGAATTTGAACATAGAAGAGTTCTGCAAAGACCATGGAATAAAGCAGGAATTTTCTGCTCCTGGAACTCCACAGCAAAATGGAGTTGTTGAAAGAAAGAATAGAACTCTTATTGAAGCTACATGAACTATGCTTGATGAAGCAAAGTTCCCAACCTACTTTTGGGCTGAAGCTGTGCACACTGCTTGTTTTAGAATGCAACACTTATCAATAAGCATGGAAAGACACCATATGAGATGGTGAAGAAAAAAAAGCCAAATCTGAAGTACTTTCATGTATTTGAATGCAAGTGTTTTATTCTTAAGACTCATCATGAACAGCTATCCAAATTTGATCTAAAAGCTGATGAAGGAATCTTTGTTGGATATCCACTTTCCACAAAGGCCATCAGAGTCTACAATTTAAGAACAAGGGTTGTCATGGAATCTATCAATGTCTCTTTTGATGATAAGAAGATTACTGGACTTGAAGATTTCAATGATCATGATCAGCTGAGATTTGAGAATGAACCTTTAAATTCTGATTCTGTAAATTCTGATATTCTAAATCCTGATACTGCAAACTCTGATGGGTTAAACTCTGATGTTATTGATACTATGGTGACTACGCCAAATATAAATGCACATGTGCAGGGGGGGATATTGAAGATTCAACCACATCTCAAGAAGCATCAGAACCTAGAACAGGCTCTTCAAGTTCTGATTCATCAAGTTCTGATGGGCCAAGTTCTGATAATTCTGGAAACTCAAATTCTGAAGGATCCAAATCAGAGAGCGTAATTTCAGGGGGAGCATTAGAAAATGTTGATGGAGACAGCATGGATCATGGGGGAGCATCCAGTTCTAGAGATAATCTTCCATCTGCAAGAAAGTGGACTAAAGCACATACACCTGACTTGATTATTGGAGATCCTGAAGCAGGTATTAGAACTAGAACAGCAACATCAAATGAATGTCTCTATCATTCTTTTCTTTCTCAGGCTGAACCAAATAAAGTGGAAGAAGCTCTTCAAGATGCTGATTGGCAAGCAATGCAGGAAGAGTTAAATGAATTTGAAAGAAATAAAGTTTGGACCCTAGTGCCAAGACCAAAGAACAGATCAGTTGTTGGTACAAAATGGGTGTTTAGAAACAAAACCGATAGTGATGGCATTATTACAAAGAATAAAGCAAGGCTGGTTGCAAAAGGATACTCTGAACAAGAGGGAATTGATTATGATGAAACATTTGCACCAGTTGCTAGATTGGAGGCCATAAGGATATTTTTGGCTTATGTTGCTCACAAAAAGTTTACAGTCTTTCAAATGGATGTAAAAAGTGCTTTTCTTAATGGAAAATTGGAAGAAGAAATATATGTTAAACAACCTCCAGGTTCTGTAGGTTCAAAATTTCCTAATCATGTCTACAGACTTGATAAAGCACTTTATGGCCTTAAGCAAGCTCCAAGAGCATGGTATGAGACATTAGCTCAGTTTCTTCTGGAAAGTGGATTTAACAGAGGGACTATTGATAAAACTTTATTCTATCTCAACCATGGAAAGGACTTACTTTTGGTACAGATATATGTTGATGATATCATTTTTGGTTCTACAAATGACAGACTTTGTAAAAGGTTTGCCAAGCTAATGCAGTTAAGATATCAAATGAGTATGATGGGAGAACTTAGCTATTTTCTGGGCCTTCAAGTTAAGCAGAATGAAGAAGGAACTTTTGTTTGTCAATCTAAGTACACCAGAAATTTATTGAAGAAATTTGGAATGCAAGACTGTTCAAGTGCATCCACTCCTATGACCACTGTAACAAAATTGGATAAGGATACTGGTACATCAGTAGATATTACTGATTACAGAGGTATTATTGGCTCATTACTCTATCTAACTGCAAATAGACCTGATATCATGTATGCTACATGTCTTTATGCAAGATTTTAAGCAGATCCAAGAGAACCTCACTTAACAGTTGTGAAAAGAATTTTCAAGTACCTTAAGGGTACAACTGATCTTGGATTGTGGTATCCGAGGGAATCAGACTTTAAGCTAATAGGTTACTCAGATGCAGATTTTTCAGGGTGCAAAATTGACAGAAAAAGCACAAGTGGAAGCTGCCAATTTCTTGAAGGCAGATAAGTTTTTTGGTTTAGCAAGAAACAAAAGTCAATTTCTACATCAACTGCAGAGGCAGAGTACATTGCTGCAGGAAGCTGTTGTGCACAGATTCTTTGGATGAAGAATCAGCTACTGGATTATGGGTTAGAATTTTCTAAAATCCCTATTTACTGTGATAATCAAAGTGCTATTGCTATGAAAGGTAATCTAGTTCAGCACTCTATGACAAAGCACATCAGCATTAGGTACCACTTCATAAGGGAACATGTGATGGAAGGTACATTGGAATTGCATTTTGTTTCAACAGATCAACAACTAGCAGATATCTTCACAAAACCACTATGTGAAGCTACTTTTACAAGACTGGTAAATGAACTTGGGATGGTTTCTGGTTCTTTCTCTAAATCTGTTTAGTTTATGTTCTGATACATCAGACTTTATGATCAGTATTTACAGATATTACTCTCTTTATGTAATCTGTGCTTAAATTGAAATTTACTAAGTGATGATTGTTGTCTGATGTGAATTTCTAAACTCTGATAGTGATATAGATGTTTCTGTGACTATTCAATCCAATAAGGATAACTGTGCTAGATGCTAACCTAGTAGTCTTTAATATACTAAAGATCCCATGTTTGAAGTAATTGTTTATGTAGAAATCTTTTAACACGGGAAAATTCTAATATTGAGCTTGGTTAAGTTTACTTTGTGTATCTTATTACTAAGTCAAAAACTAGAATAGTGCTTCTTATCTGTTAACTTCTGATATTGGTAAATCTTATGGATGTACTAAGTGTTGATAAGCCTCACTAATCAAAAGAAAAAAGTAAAGAAAAGAAATAAATATCAGGTACTCCTTTGAGATCTAGAGAAAAATGTATGTGGAAGGGAAGACCCAAGTGCATTGCTGGTATTAAGTAATATGCTTTAGAAAAGCAAAATAAAATTTTCTTGGTGACTTTCCATATTCTCTGATTACTGGAGAAATACTCTAATAACAGCATAAATTCTGATAAGCAGTCATGACTCACTTACACTGAGAAGCCACTATAAAAAGGAATTTCAAAAGATGCATAAAATGAGCACAAAACAGTTGAGGTGGATTCATGCATGACCTCATTCTATAGCAGACTTCAGACTAATGAAATATTTTGAGCAAAGTTCTTAGTTATACTTATTTCTAAAATGTACTGAAGTGAATCAGATTTTACTCTTTGTCTGATATTTAGTTAAAGCACACACTTACACTCCATATGAATGATGAAAATTACTGTGGTGATCAATGTTGTTTTAGATGAACAGTTTAAGTGTTAGTTGCATAAATTATGAGGACAAGTTCTGATGGAAGTTCTGATGATTAAGTTCTGTTGAAACCATATCAGTATTTGTGTGAAGAATTACAGAAATAAACATTCACTTTTTGAGTTAAGAAGCCATATTCTGATGACTTTTAAATTCTGATAATAATCAAGTTCTGATACTGACGTGGCAATATTTATTTCCTTGATTTATTTTTAAGTCAATACTTGAACGGTTATATTTTATCAGAATATTGGTTTATTTGAGATAAAGACAGTCATAATTATTGGTTTAGTGGGAACAGTTTTTTTTGATAAAATGCATGTGCATAGTAATCATTACTTATTTCCCGTGCCCATTAACTACTGTCTTAACTGTTGCATGGCTGACAGGTGTAACGTCTGTTCCACTTCTCAATAACTGTTGTCACGTGGGGTGTCTAAGTAAAAGAGATAAAATATTTTCAAATATTTTATTTACATTTCTATTCTATTCACTCTCTCTCTTTTTCTTACACTCTCATATTTTCTGACGGTTTTCTATACAGACATTTTATCAAACACTTTTCAGGCATTCTAACTTATCACATATTTTCAATGGCACCCAAGGATATAATCTTTAATGGAGCAAAGTTCGTCCCCAACAACTATGCTGCCATTCTCACTAAGAGTGAAGCTCCTTCGGAACTTCATTTTATACAGGATTTCTTATCTCATAGTGAAATTGGGTTCGCATTGACACAACCAACCAGTATATCTGGAACTCAAGTTCTGACATTCTGGTGTACTGGACATTATGATGATGGTGGTAAGAATGGGACTCCAAGCATCGTATTTACAACAAATGAGGTTTAGTATGTTGTTACTCCGGGAGCAGTTCGAAAAGCTCTACACCTACCTGAATCTTGTCAATTCAGTTATGTTATTGAGGAGCCATTGCTACAACAAATGATGGCAAGTCTTGGATATGAACAGAGTTTGGCCAAGTTAGGTCATCAAACACCCTTATATTCGAAGGGAATGGATCTTCTTCTTCGATTGCATCACGAAGACGTTTGCCAACAAATGCTCCAATTTTGATGCTATTCCCATTCTGAGTCAGCAAATTGGGTATGCACTCCTA